>NC_142776.1:18031391-18331391 GCF_988280905.1 Pimephales promelas | reverse complement strand
ATATATATTATTCATTTATTTGTTTATTATACATTCTGTTCGATTAGGACCTTATTATAGCGCCTCCTTTTGTCTTACAGAAGTGTTTTCGCATGCCTGAGATTATGAAACCAAGTTTGGGGTCTCTGTGATGTTTGGTTTGACGCCCGGACACTTTTAGGTCAGAAAAATAATAAGAAAATCCTACAAATACAGTACATTTCCAGCACTTCATTCTTTGGCTTTGGATCCCTATTAGTGCCATAATGTGCAGTATCCGTTAAGGGGATTAGAAAAAAAAAAAGTTACTATTTGTCAGTAGTTTTCGGGTCGATTGTTTTAAGGGTGACTAAACGATGACAATTTTTTAATTTATTTTTATATATTCCTTTACTGGTACAATATGCAAGTCACCACCAGGGGTCGCTATCCTCTTACGATAACAAAGGCGTATATTAACGTATATTCCACATTAAGTGGAATTATGGATCTTGTCGTCAGGCTGATGGATCTTTTATGGATGATTGTATCCACAAGTTTCCGAGGGGCGCTCCTGTAAAAAATAAAGTGGGTGAAACTTCCGGTGACGCGGCGGAAGTAGCATTCCAATGGTATTTTGTGTGTTAGTTAGCGAAGAGGCTAGCTGTTTTTCGGAGAATTATTTTACTATTTAAAGACGCAAATCTTTATGAGAGATGTCGTTACGGAGCTCAGGGACAACATGTGCTGTTCGCGGTTGTATGTATAACCGGATTAAACTAGTTCAGTGGCTTAAACGTGATTGTTTTGAACATAAGCTGAAAACGAAATCACAGTGATCCTACCAGAGCCCGTCTCTGATCCTGCCAACGACTGTAGTTTCCATCACCTCCCAAAAGACGACGAATCTTCCTGTGTACATTTGTTTAAATTCTTAATATTCTATAAACTCTCTCAGCATGTGTTTGGCTGTTCGCTACTGATGTTACACCTAAACTCAGGATCAAAGCCTGTGTTGACAGAATACCAAATGTGTATTTTTTATTTAATTGTTTGTCAGCTCACACAACTGTCTGTCACCATGCCTTGATGAGTATTGATTATTAATAATGCTATTATAATACTCTCAATCAACTACTGCGGAGGGTAAAGGTACTTTTATTTCACCCTTTTGAATTTCGTTGAGATTGTGTTCCCACATCGTTAGCTAGTCTGGATCGCTATAACTTGAATGACTGTCAACTGTTGAATGAACGAGTATCAAGCATGTCAAGTCGCGCTTTGTTTACTTCCAACCGGAAGTCGCGCCCACTTTTGACGCAAGGCCTCATGGGGCGTAGGAAACTTGTGGATACAGTGATGTTTTTAACATGACTGTGGTGTGAAGCAGGGCACGATTGCTAATGAGAGACGTAACGTTATACCAGCGCCATACGCAACGCGAGATATAAAAGAATAAGTTTAAGAATAAGTTTGTCATTCTACCGAACTACACGCAAGTGCTGAATTAATTCTCACACAGGTCAGTTTATTAGATGAATTAAACTTGAGGTAACACAGCGCTGTTTCACTTTGCTCTAACAATTAAGTTACACTATCACACTAAATGGCATTTAAGCATGTTGTATGTTGTTAGGTTGTGTGTTGGCTGTATGAGACTAAGTTAAACATTAGAATAACGTGCAGATCATATTCTAACATTTTATCATGTTGAACTAAATAACATTGATCAGTTTTATGTACATTTGCTCACCTGTCTAATAAAGTACATGGAATACTTGCATCTCTGTCAAGTAAAAGTTAGTCGCGGACGTGGAGCTCGAAACATGTTGATCTTCGTTTTAGTCCTCTTTTTGTCTCAAAGTCTGCTTGCCATGGTGTCTAATGTTTGAACAAAACAACAACAGCGTGACCGTCCTTCTAGGCATAACGGGCATAACCGACCCAGTTGTCAACATCTGTCGCCATGGTTACTCTTGCAGTATGAGCAGGATTGGGAGGGTTACTTTAAAAATGTATTCCGATACAGTTACAAATTACTTCATAAAAAAAAGTATTCAGTAACGTAATACAAGTACCAGAAAATGAAAGTGATGTAACTGATTACTTTCGGATTACTTCAAGGACAGATATTATAAAAAAAATAAAAAACCTTTTATTTATTAAGAATTTCACGTCCCTGAAATATATTTATTTAAAGGGCTATAGAGACACCTAGTGGCTACAGTACGGTTTTACAGATTATTATGTATTATGTAGGCTAAGGAAATAGTAAAAACACAACATTTAAAAATTCTACACAATCCTAATATTAGTTTATTTTAAAATAGGAAATAAACTGTTGACTAATGCCGTGATCTTTCTTAATTTGCCTGACTGAAATTGGGCCGTTGGAAGTAGGAGTTCCCTTACGTTAGCGGTGAACATCTCCTTAAGTGAGACTGAGAACGAAGTGATTATGAAAGGAAATTTTAGGTACTAAAAAAGCTACTCTCTTAATTTTTACAGATTCCAGCATCGCTAGAAAACTTACAACTGCGATCATACAAACCACAGAATTTTAAAGCAGTAATAAACGCTACATATTAAGCTAACAACAAGGCACAGGATGCACTGTAAAACAATGTTGTTGGAATTTTCCTCTTTAAAAACAAAATAGCAGCGGAATTTCCAAGAAATGAAAGCATTTTTACCTGTGAGCAGCATCGTTTCTAGCAGCAGCAGTGATTCAATCGGTGTCTGAGGAGATTGTTGTCGAGAGCTGTTATTTTACGCAGTCACCAGCGGGTGGCACACGTGACTCGTGTCGCGCGAGTCATTAATATAGCGCTATTATGCCAAAATATTTAGTTTTAAATGAAACCATTGTAATCCTGAAAGTATCCCCCCCTTTTTCAAAAAGTAACTATAATCTGATTACTACGTTTTTTGATGTAACTGTAACGAATTACAGTTACTGGATTTTTGTATCCTGATTACATAACGCCGTTACATGTATTCCGTTACTCCCCAACCCTGAGTACGAGGTCAAATCTGGCGGAATCCGGGGGTAACGCGGAAATGACGCCATTGACTGGCGACTCCCCACCCCTGCTCACACGCCCCATTTCCTTGGTTAAAATCTCAATTTTCTCACAATTTACAAATAGTTTGAAACATTTGGGATATTGTAAGGAATCAACTAAACAAAATGTATAACATTATCCTAGTGGGTTTTGGATATTTTACTGCAGAAATCCTGCATATTGTACCTTTAATAGGGCCTATTGAAGCGTTTCATGTGAGTGAAATTGTGAGAGGAGATGAAACCGTCACCTCAGTTATCTCTTCCTGAAGCCAAAAATTGGCTCTGTAAAGCACAGTATAGCTCATGCTGTGAGTGTGTGTGTGTGTTTGTGTGTGTGCGCGTGTTGTGAATTGCATCCTAATCTCAGCTGGATTACATTCGCTGTGGGGGTGTATAGGATGGTAGGCTGGCATGCTGAATCGTGGAGAGGTCTAGAGATTACTCGCCTCGCAGGGGTTTGAATCCTCGCTGTGTGTGCATGTCTGCGTGTTCACACCCAGGTGCTTTTTGGGATTTTCATGCATTTTTCCAGTCATCTCATCTGTAGTCTCTATTTATCATCTGAATGACTGACTGATCAGCACCCAGCTGTTCTTCTTCCGTTATCAAACATGGGGTTGGCAGTATCATCTATTATATTTCATGGTTATCTATAAACACCCCATCATTGAAGATATGTGTTGGCAATATTTCCATGCCTTATTTTTTTGTAATCCATTCCTCTGCAGACCTCTTAAACTGTTTTTTCAGAAATAAAGGGGGGAATGTTATCTGCTCTGAACCCACACATTTTATTTTACCACAGAACAGGCTGCTGTTCCTTTCTTTGTACTGAATTTGGTTCACATTTGGTACACTTTTTGACTAGTACAGTTTAATCACTATATGACGTAATACTTTATTTCAAGAGCCCCATCAATCCCAATTTTCATCTGTGATAATGAGAAATGATACTTGAGGAATACCAGGATGTTTAGAATGAAAAATAATACTTGAGGAATATCAGGATGTTTTTTTTTAATTATTTCTGAAAGATCAGGTGACACTGATGACTGGAATTCAGCTTTACCGTCACAGGAACAAATTGCATTTTAAAATATATTAAAATAAAAAACAGTTATTTTAAATTGTTATATCAGCACACAATATCACAGTTTTGTGTTTGTTTTTATCAAATACATGTTGTCTTGTTGAGCATTAGAGACTTAACATAACAAAACTTTATTCCAGCCCCAAATTTTGTATATCAGAATAATAATGTTAAGGTCAAAATTCCATCCAAAAGTCCATCCCCCATACCAGAAGGGTCATTTGCAGTCCTAACGTCCCTTGACCGTGTTGAGTTGGAAGCCCTATAACTCACTTTTGTGGATGTCAAATAAAGGACTGTGCTCATCTGGAGCTGCTTAATTCTTGTCCTGCTCTTCTTCTTGACATAAGGCTATCAGGTCAGACTACAAAGTCCTTGTTGCTTTACTAAAGCTAACTTTACTTCAATACCCGTTGACTCTGGTCAAATTACTTTATGCATCCTCGTTTGTCAAAGTAAATTTTCAGTGCAGTACAGTTAATAAAACATTCTCTTTAAGACTATAATTCTCTAATATGAATGATCAACTAGGTTTGATAATTTTGGGCAGTTAAATGTTACCTGTTGCATTAACAATATGGTCCTTTCTAGCAGTGTTCTCTCACATATTACTGTAACTGTGGTTATATGCCATGGAAATGTACAGTTGTATACCACCATGCTGTTATACCATTATTTAGACGCCTCACTTTCAAATCATTTTTTTAGAGCATAAGAGCACTACAACTCTGGACAACAAATCAGTTTAACAATCAAAGTTTTACAATCGTAAGCTGATGTATTGCTGTATTTTACAATACATCAATATCTCTCGTAAAAGTTCCTATGTCTCTCAAATCTGGGTCGTGGTTGACCATAAACAGTTCAATTTTGTCGTGCTTCCACGGGTAGCACTGGAACTCAAGGAAAGGATATCGCCCTCCTCTCCACAAAGTGATGTCTTCTCCTTTTCTAGAAACTGGGTTGGCTCGCCATCAAACACGGAGTCTACGGGATGTCACAGAAGGTCGTGCAGTCATCATGTCTCCACAATATCAAGAAGAAAGGAAAGAAACAAAACAAAAAAACGAAGGAGAGAGAAAAAAACCTGGCCTGATCACAGACCAGTATATTCATTTAGTACATCTCGAAATAAGTTTCACATCAAACATCCAGAACATCTAATACTGTTACAATTACCATTTCTTCATGAAATAATAAAATCACATTCATTTACCTCTGAATCGATAGCTTTCTTTCTAATACAGACACGTGGCCAACAACAATGGCGACGATGAACTCTTTGTGATCGATTTTTTTTTTTTTTTTTTTTGCTCTCACACAGGTGTATACAGGCGTGCGTGATCATAAAATGGTGTCGGTGAACAGATAGAATGTATTCCTCTATTCGGTCGGCTTCTCATCCAGAATGCATCAATTTAATCAAACTGCAACTTGTAATTCTTTTTTCGAAGATTTTCAATCTAAGATTTAGAAAATGGATCACGACGATCAGATTGCGTCTGCTCTTCTCAATCAAGCTCGTCTCTTCTGTCATTGCGCATGCTCGTCGACACCCATGGCTCAAATGACAAAGAGCTCTCATTGGTTGATCACTGAGCTTTTATCTAGAATGAATTTGCATATTTAATGTATTTATTTTTATATTACTCATTTCTTACCATCACTTATCAAATTTTATTAAGGGGACAGATCACTAAATTTTGTATAAATTAAATTATCTTTATTTAACCTGTGTTACATTGGTATCCCGTTAAAATAGGAACTGAGCAGACAGATCCTGCTCTGCTCTGCTCTTTGACACAAGACATGCAAGCCAGGTAACACAATAAAATTCTTCAGCTGCGCTTGCGCAGAAAAGAGATGTGTGACCTCTTAAATTACTTAAAAAAAAAAAAAAAAAAAAACAGATCAGAGCTTCTGGGAAAGCCCTGAAAGCGAGTACAGAGACTAAGATGAGTTGGAGAGAGAGACACGGATTGTCTAACTGAAATGCAGAAATGGAAAAATGGAGAGATGGATAAATGCATACAGAGATAGAGGGTTGTTAGGTTAGAGTTAAATGCCTGTGAGTTTTTTTTCCCCTATCCTGTGAGTCCCAGTGTTTGCTGTGATACCGTAAGCCCCGGCTGAATAGCCTGAATTAGCAGCTGCTATGTGTGTCTGAAATAATAGCTGTGAGTCAGCCCCTTTCGTGCAAGACTAGCATTTCATCCCCCTTTACATGCCTCTGTCTGTTCCTCCATTCTCGCTGACCTCCCACCTTTCTTTTCACATGACTGTTGGTGCCGCCCAACTGATGGAAGAATAAAAGGTTCTTGGAGGGGTTTCTGGTATAGAAACAGAGCTGAAATCTCTACAGTTCTTAAATGCCTCTGATCACAGAGAAAAAGTTCTAAAGGACACCAATTCACTGCCCTTACTGGATCAAGAAAGTGGATTAACAATAGAACAGAGTTTTTGTTTGTTCGGGTTGATGTTTCAAATGTCTTAACTTCTATTCAAATTTAATTGATAACTAGAACAACAAGAGTCTGGATGAAAGGTGGGCTATACTTGGACAAGGATCCATGCCAAACATTTCTACCTGATTTCTTGTCAACAGTCTTTGTTCTTATTGTGAGAGACAGAAAAAGAGGGATGGAGAAAGCCCATAGAGACCCATTCTTTACTGGTCAACAGTTCAGAGAAAAACATTTATCAACGCTTGTAAAGGGCTGTGCATATTTATGATGACTCATTCAGACACTTGGAAAATTAATTTTCCAAGGAGGTTAATACTTGACGTGTTTCTTGGTTGCAAGACATTTTCAGGTTTTTTCATACTGCAGCGACTATATAGACCATTTCACAAGATGTAAACAAGACTGGTCCAGAAACACTTCCTGTTTCAGTTTGTAACTGTTTTCTTTATTTCACATGTAAAGAAAACATTTTAAAGATGTTTGTTTAACTTTTTGATTCAGTTTTAAATGTTCTGTTGGTTGTATTTTATCCCAGCTTTTATGTAGTGTTAAAAAAATGAGACAGGAAGTGCTTCTGGGCCAGTGTTGTTTACATCTTGTGAAATGGTCTATAGAGGACTAGAGAAATAAGACAGGAAGAAGTTGTTTCCTTACAAACAACAGGAGGGTACTCACATTGTTCTCTGTGGGCAGACAGATGAATGTAGTGAGGATTTTTAAATTCAGCATGCTTCATTTACTTATTACAGCTCTGCCTTTATTTCGTCTTAGTCCTTCCTTAAAGGGCACCTATTATGCCCCTTTTTACAAGATGTAATATTGGTCTCTGGTGTCCCTAGAATGTATTTGTGAAGTTTCAGCTCAAAATACCCCACAGTTAATTTATTATAACCATTTGAAAATGTCATTTTGGGGCCTGCTTAAAAATGACCTGTTTCGGAGGTATACGGCTTTAAATGCAAATGAGCTGCATATCCCCGCCCTGCCTTTGGATGAGGGCGTAACTTGATACCTATGGCAGTCGGTAAGCAGAAGGGCTAAGAGAGTGAGAGACGCGCTGTTTTGAATGTCATTCAGTGTACGTTTGAATCGGAATATATAAATAGTACGAAGAGACTCCGGCAGAATAAACATAAATGAGAATGGACCAGTACGTCTCGGTATGGTTATTTGATACATTTATGTACTTTAGCGTTGTAATCGCGTTCCCTTTGAAATGATGGGCATGTGCAACACACACACACACAGACACACATATACACTAATGCTGGCGCAATTTTTTTGAAATTACATACACATACTGTGATAAAGTTTGCTACAAGCGAAATTACATTTATGCGAGGGACCTGTGGCGTCATGTTTACTTGTCATACGGGTGCTTCTGTGGCAAATGTGAGGAGATGGCTAACATACAGAACAACAACATATATGCAGTTTTTAATACAATATCTTTAAATATATATAAACGTGTGGTTACAACACTATACAAACAAGGTTTAAATTATATAGCCTACACAGACATCCTACAACGACAACAACTTTAGACGCATTTGTTGTTGAATTGGCTGACATTGACTGAAAAGACTATTTGCTCAAAAATCATAAAACACACTTACTGTTACTGGAGGTGACGGTGGATCGCAAACAGTAGATGACGATCCACACTTGAGGATTAACTTTTAAGCTACAACAACAGGATTAACCCACGAGTCCACGACAGAACACTTATGTTTCCAAGAGACATTACCGGCTGTCGTCGTTGAAACAATGGAGGATGATGTGTACAGATCACCGAGGGCGGGGTCTAGGCCACAGCCACACTGTCAATCAACCCCCTGTCTCCCGTTCTACGTCACAAAGAGCTGAATCTCAGAACAGCTCGTTCTGAGGCAGTGCATATGATTTATTGAGATTGTAAAAAAACACTGGGTGGATTTTTATCATTCTAGGGTGGTTTTGCTCACACACTGCCAACACACATTTATGTTCAAACACCATGTAAAAGTGAATTTTCCATAATAGGTGCCCTTTAACTTCTTTACAACGTCTCACCTTCCTCACTACACCTAGCTTCTCCTTCACTTTCTTCAAGCTCGAACCTCTCTTCTTTGAAGCTCTTCTCTCTTCCTCTAAGACTGTTTATCTCTTCCCACAGTTCCCTGTTGCCCTGTTGCACCACTTCCTCACAACTGCCCTACTTCCTCACAGTAAGGGTACTTCCACACTGCTCTACAATCTTATAGCGCTTCCTTCTCTATAAATTGGTCCCAATTTTCCACTGCTTCGTAACACTTCACACAGGTCACCTTCCTTTACTTCCTTTTAGGTCTTGCCACCTCTTTCTTCCTCACACCTTTTCTCCCACAATTTCTCACCGGTCTGCCTTCACTTCCTCAACTCCTTCCTCACTTCCTTATCTCTCTCTGGCTTCACATGTTCCCAACTCATCCCTCATTCCCTTCCAGATTATTCTCTTACCCAACTTGTATAGCTTCTACATTACTTACTCAAGTCTTAACCCTGTTTTCTCTTCTTCGTAGTTCTTCTGTAACTTCTCCATTGCTCTTCCATCTCTTCTTTATAAATATTCCCCCACTTCCTCAAAGCTTTTCCTTTTGCTTCTCTACAAATATTCCTTAATTTGTAACAACTCTTTCTTTTCTTCCTCACAACCCTGCCCCCACTTTCTATCAGACCTGCCCTTACTTTCCTCACCATGGACATTCCCTCAATTCATCTTGGCTCTTCCTTATCCACAAGTTTCCTACGCCCCATGAGGCCTTGCGTCAAAAGTGGGCGCGACTTCCGGTTGGAAGTAAAAAAAAGCGCGATTTGACATGCTTGACAATTGTTCATTCAACAGTTGACAGTCATTCAAGTTTTAGCGATCCAAACTAGCTAACGATGTGGGAACACAATCTCAACGAAATTCAAAAGGGTGAAATAACAGTGCCTTTACCCTCCGCAGTAGTTGATTGGGAGTATTATAATAACATTATTAATAATCAATACTCATCAAGGCATGGTGACAGACAGTTGTGCGAGCTGACAAACAATTAAAATTAATAATACACACTTAGTCATTGTGCTTTTAGAGTTTATTCAAAATTATAAATGAATGTGCTGCTTGAATACATTAACTGGCACATTTGGTATTCTGTCACCTCAGGCTTTGATCATGAGTTTAGGTGTAACATCAGTAGCGAACAGCCAAACACATGCTGATAGAGTTTATAGAACATTAAGAATTTAAACAAATGTACACAGGAAGATTCGTCGTCTTTTGGGAGGTGATGGAAACTACAGTCGTTGGCAGGATCAGAGACGGGCTCTGCAGGATCACTCTGATTTCGTTTTCAGCTTATGTTCAAAACAATCCCGTTTAAGCCACTAAATTAGTTTAGTCCGGCTATACATACAACCGCGAACAGCACATGTTGTCCCTGAGCTCCGTAACGACATCTCTCATAAAGATTTGCGTCTTTAAATAGTAAAATAATTCTCTGAAAAACAGCTAGCCTCTTCGCTAACTAACACACAAAATACCATTGGAATGCTACTTCCGCCGCGTCACCGGAAGTTTCACCCACTTTATTTTTTACATGAGCGCCCCTCGGAAACTTGTGGATATTTTTCACACCTCTGCCCTTACCCACTTCCACATCTATTTACCATTTTTTCACAGCTACTTCCCAATTTCCTCAATTCTTTCCCCACTTCCTTAGGCCTCTTTCCCCACTTAACAACTCACAGCCCTTCACAAACACTTATTTTTTTAACAAACGGCACTTAATGCAATCTTTGAAATCATAATATTAAAGAAAGTGACAAAAGCTTTCTTTGATAGACTTGGTCTTAACTAAACTTAATTGAATCCGAAATGATTAACAGACGACAGTGATGTTCAAAAGACACAATTACCTGCATCTTCAGTGACTCTGCAGTGAATAATTCGGAGGACAGTCATTGTTAACAGCCGCAGTTCCTCTGCAAGGGTGAGTCCTTGGGCTGGAGTTTATCTGCTGAATGAAACATTCTGATATATAATACCCATGAGTATCTGTGTGGTCTTGCATTTTCTATTGTTTTGCTGATGCTGGTGATGGGTATCTGTTTGACCTCGTATCTCTTTAAAGGCGATAACTCATTCAAACCTCTTCCCAAGTTCTGTGATAAGACAAACAGATTAACATAAGGCAAACATACTGTATTGTAATCTGAGGGTTCTTTTTAACAACAAAATAGTAACTCTAAATAGTAACTCTATATTTCTGCCAGGGGGTGGGGGGGGTGCCATTGTTGCTGTAAAGTGCATTCTGCATTGATGACGTCAAGTGTTTGCATTTGGTGAACTACTGGCGCTACCTGTTGCTATTTTTTCACACCTCTGAAAAAAAATATTGATACGATTTACATTTATGCGTCATTTAAGCTACTTGCACTGCATTTCAAGGTACACATTTACTTTCTTAACAGTTCTTGCTTTCCCTGAGAATCGAACCCATGACCTTGGCGTTGCAAGTGCCAAGTTTGAGCTACATGATGGTGATGTGATATGATGCCACATTGTGCGACTTTTGGTTGTAATTTTCCGTCACAGGGCAACAAGAGAAGCAATGTAAGTCTTCCCTATAAATAATGAAGTTAATAGCTTCATCATCAATGTTTTTTTAGACAGTAAATCTCTACATCTTGAAATGCTTACTCTTTCATATAGATACCTCACATCATTGATGATAAATTGTTTACAATCAGATAAAAACTTCAACTTGCACTCAATTTCCTTTGTTTGCGGAAATTTGCTAACATCTTTAACTTTATACAATCAACACACTTTTTCTTTTTGAGAACTCATAGACCGATTTGAACATTGAGACACATTTGAATCAGAGGAATCTCTATCACTGTTTGATTTCTCACTACCGCCATCATCTTTCTAGACTTGTTTAAAAGCCTTGCCACAGCTTTTTGAAAACAGATTTTGCTTCCTTTTCAAATTCAACATCATTATCTTCTACATCCAGTTTATCAGCATCTGCCACACAAATGTTTTGAAAATTTTCAGCCTGCTCATCGGACTTAGAGAGTGGGACAGTTTTACTAGGCTTAGTAATAATCTGTTGAATCAGGTTTATTCTCAGAAAGCCTCAACTACAATCGGCCCGTCCTCCTTTGATCACGGATGTACCGGTAATGTCTGTGTCCATGATCAGATGTTGCAATGATGTTACAATGTGTAGTCAAAGCCATCAATTTTAAACTTAAAAACCAGTTGAAAACCAGATCTCAGGGGTGCGTTTACCAAAAGCATCGTTAGCCAACTATGGTCTCAAGTTTCATCGTAATTAGCTCACTGAGTCTGTGTTTCCCGAAAACGTAGTTCTAACAAACATTCGCAAACAGCATCGCAAAGTTGTGTGGTTGGATCGACAGGTTAACCTGTCTAGTTTCCTTATCTTGAGCCAAATAAATCAGTACATTCAGTACAATGCATATCTTTTCTTTAGAAAACATACAAATGTAATTTACTTCTTGTAGTTTGTCAAGAGATTTAAAGCCTAGTTTTTGAAGCGCGCATTTGCGTATGTGCTCTGGTACGCAAGAACGACCCTATGATTGAATATAGAAATAAAGCAAAATAGAAAAAAAAAAAATAGAAATATAGTCCTCAGATGCCATCTCTGTAATTTAGAAAAACATCTAGCATTAATTAGATCTCAAAAAGATTCATTAAAATAAGTTATTACTCCACCACTGCGTGACATCATTAATCAACCTGGTTAAATAACCAATTTGCGACAGTAAGTTTTTGTAAAACAGTCGTGACTAGCTAGTTGATTTCTTCAATGATGCATCGGTCTATGGTAGTGAACGGGAAGTGCACCCCAGATTGATTTCATCAACTCCATGAAAACATGTCTTAATGAACATGCTTCACCAATGGTGACTTGCAAACAAGAGGGATTTTCTTGATAGGGGAAACCAATTTTCCATAACAAGATACCTCTTGCGCAAGGACTGTATAATTATGTTCGAGAGTATAACCTTTTTAGAAGGGTTACTTAAATGTAAAACCAGTACAAGTGAGCCATTCAACATGACGCCGCATCGCACAGCATTGCCTTTTCAACCAAATTCAAAACAAGAAAAAAAAGCCACAATCCCACAATCTCTCCCACCAGAACTGCTCCACACTACTTCATCTTTACTCCATGGCTGTATGTTGTTATCAAAATCATTGTGCTTTGAATGAATGAAATATACTTTATCGTCCCCAAGGGGAAATTTGTGTTGGACTCAAGAGGTTTACATTGACAGAATCATTGGAAGCTTAACAGAAAACAAAAATTCTACTCACAAATATAAATAAATAAATACTCATTCGTCATTTCACAATTTGATTGAAAAAGGAATAAAATACTTCTTAAAACGGTTATACCTACACATCGGAAATCCGTATCGTCTTCCAGAAGGTAATAATTCCTCAGCCACAATTTTATGTGCTTCTCTCAGAACTGATTACAATGACTCAAGAGACAAGTTTTTGATTATCATGCCTCCCAGCACAACGCTGGTTGCAGACTTGAACACCTTTAAATGCAAATAAAATGAAAAATTAAACACAAGAACAAACACACACACAAAAAGATGGATAAGTTTTAGCACTCAGCCACAAACGCACTCACTCTCACCACAGTGACCACGCTCCGTTCACTCCCAGCATGCACTCTGACAGAGAGAGACCTGTAGAGAGAGAGAAATGCTGCTCAGTCTTGTAACTGAGGCTTCCATTCTTTGTTCTAAAGTCCAGCTAAGTGGCTTTTGACCCAGTTTTGAGAAGGTGCTTCTTCGAGTGTGCACCGAAAGCTTGACAATTCATCTGATATGAATAAGGAAAGAGACTACAGCCAGATTGAGAGTTCTGCTGCATCTCTTTCTCTCTCTCTCTCTCTCTCGCTCTCACTCTCTCTCTCTAACTTACTGTATAACAGTTCTTTTTACAAACAATGTTTCTTTTTTCGCTCAGTGTGAAATTATGGCATTGTTATCACCACTGTCTGACAGCACCCTTTCTGCCTTTTAGTTCACTAAAGATACTAGTTTATTGTGTTACGGTATAAATTCCTCTTCTCCTCTTCCAGTATGGAAAGATTGTATGTAAGAACATGTTTAATTCTGCAGTTAGGATTTGCATTGAATAATCAAATGACTTTTATCATACTGACGGTTTCATTTTTCTCCTCCCTCTGCATAGACTAATATTTCATTTTCTCTGATTGCTCCCCATAATTCCCTGAATGTCTTAAGCCATGTTTGGAGAACTAGTTGTCCCTGGGGAGGTTAGGTAAATTTGTGTTTCACAGAGGTACTTGACATGATTTTAATCCCATCCAACCGAACATGTCTGTTTATCCTTGCATAACCTTATTAAAAAAATGTAGGATGCAAAATTAGCAGGATTCTAATCCCATCAGGAAAATAATGTCCGTGAACACAGTATTTTATTTTTCTACAAAGCTTCTTCTCATTTATTCAGCCCAGGCTCATTAGAAAAATGTACCTGTGGCAATATTTTTGCCAAATGCAAAATACATGGCGATTTCACAACAGTTTCAAAGTGAATGGCGTTAAAAGTGTTTCGTTTTTTTTGGAAGAACAGATGAACGTGAATATGGCAATGTTTTATTACATTGGACAACGTATGTTTGTACATTGCAGTTCTGAATTGAAGTTTCCAGTGGGTGGTGCTAAAATGCTCCATTTTAAAATAACGTACACCTACACGAATCCCTAAACCTACCTGATAATGTTAACAAAAGCAATGTGAAATAAAAATACAAACGTAACCATGCCATTTTTGCTTGTTTTTGAACTCTTGTCTTTGAGCTCTTTTATCGTGACTCGTCTTTCACAGGATTCGTACTCGAGTTTTCGGATTCACAATTGGGCCCTACAATTATGTACCAGGCAGCTGAGCTACCGGGCAAGCTTAGTATGTATTTAAAACCTAATTGGGCATGGAGCCACGTGAAGTGTTTATTAATTCATAAACTGCCCCTGTGAAATTATGTGTAAAAACAATGAAAAGTGCTTCCTGTTTTTACTGTCTCTTGTGTTCATTTCCGTTGAAAACTGAAGATATGTACGTATTGGTACGTATTTTGTGTTTTGCAAAAATGTTGCCACATTTTGACCATTTTTGAAAGCAATAAAGTCACATTTCCTGGTGAATCTTCATTATGGGTTTAGTTTGTCAAGTTTCTTAGAGAAATAACTGGTAGTTCAAGTATTGCTGGCATCTCATCCAATACAAAAATATAATGAAATAAGTTTGATCATGGACTGCACAGAATGGCCCCTAAAGTGTCTAATTGAAGTTTTTCCTGCCGATTTGACGCATTTCTACAAATGAATGTAGTTGCTCTCAAAAGCAATTAGCACAGCAAACTAAACACACTCTTATGTTGGTAAAACATTTCTGTATCACTGCACTGCAGTTCTTGTTTTAGTAATTCATTCATCAAAAATAAATAGCAACATCAAAACTATAAGTGTTTTCTGATTGGATAATAATTTCAGCTGTAGATACAAAAATACAGGAATGAAAATACATGTTTTACGTGTTCTTTAATGAAGAGTTTAGTTGTGTAACAATGAGTTTCCCGCCAAAATAAGTAAATAAATGTATACTGCAATCATTGAATCAATGAACTTTAAAGATCTTGTCCCCCATTTACATTTGGTCAAATAATTTCATGTATTTTGCTTGCATCATGTGATTTGCATAAAATGAAAGAAACTGTGCAACCTTTTTTTGGACAATTACAAAGTGTTCAGGTTACTGTGTTAACAGTTTTGAGCACAGTGACCTCAGTTTGGAGAAGTGTGTCTAATTGATTGAAGAAAAACTGTAATTCATTGCCTTTATATATGCATTATATTGATTTTATTTATTTTTTTCCTAAATGACTTTCCATAATGCCCACGTCTTTCTTGACACTTCTAAAAAAATCAGTCCTATTTTAAAAAGTATATGATAAAAATTATTATTGTAACTCAATAATGATAAAAATCATCTCTTAATAATTGTAACTCAATAACATTTAGGCTAACCACATCCTAGCCTATATGTTGATATGTTGGATTATGGGGTCTGGCGCATAATTGGTGCTCATTCTTCCCAGGTGTTCAATAAAGGTTCAGGTTTGGGCTTTGTTCGGGCCAGTCAAGAAAATTCACACTCAGTAAATCACTTCTGTACTGTATGTACCCTCGCAGGGTATTTGCCATGTGGGTACAGAAAAGGACCTTCCCCAAACTGTAGTAACACAATTTTCTAGAATGTCATTTTATGTTTGCAGTGTAAAGTGATAAATACATAAACCTGAAATTTACCCATAAGAACATGGAAGGTTTAGATACAATATCCAAAGAAATCTAGGCCCAAAACACCCAACAGACATAAAACTCTAAGCTCAAGTTTCTGAACTATAATGCAAATGAAATGGGTCAATGTTGATGTGTTGTAGATGTACTTTATCTCCATAGTACAGCAATAAGATTTCCATGAATGGAAAACCATCAACACTGGCTATATCTGTCTCAGTTAGACATTCATTCATAGCTTGTATCTCTCTAAATCCAGCTTTTTAATTTTTTTTATACAGTTTAATGCAATAAATCTAAATGCTTTTTTTTAAAGCCTCACTGTTTTCTTTCCCTTTGTAAAATATGTAGTTTTCAGCCCATGACCAAATGTGAAAAACAGTTAAATACATTTCCTTCTGCTTACACCTCTCAGGATTCTGTGGAATTGGAGGAGAGTTGTTCCCCCGGCCCAGCAAACTCACAGCAGCCTGGAACTCGACACAGTTTCGTTCAGGAACACTTCCAAGCTCAGTACAGGTCAGACACCCCTTAGTCTTTAATTTAAAAACAAGTCCGCCCTTCATCCGTCTACCTGAGCTTTGTATTCTACTGGGACACTTGTGTGGTATTAGCCATCCTTGACTGTGCACTGTATTATTTTATGTTGGTATACTGTAGTAGCACTAGCATGTAACAACCTGCATTCAAAAATCATTATTTTACAAATATTGTTGTTAACTCTAACATGATAAACCTGTAAAGTTACTTTTCATATTACTGCTGTTTAGAAAAAGGTTAAAAGAACATAAATACCTAAAAAAAAATGTTAAATAGGATGTTTGAAACTACATCTTACAGTCTATGGGTGTGTCTCAATCAGCTCCCCTAAATCAGGGAGAAACATCGATGGCTGATAAATTAAAAAGTCACTTGAGCCAACTCACTTCGATCCAAAAGATCCAATGTGTAATGACCCAACTGTCCTTTACCAATGGCCAAATTTTGTACACAAAATTCACTACCTAGGAAGCGAGGGAGCTGATTGAGACACACCCTATGTCTTCAAATCCTAACTAATCACAATTCCCCCAAAACATAGTGTTTAAAACATAAGTTTTAGTGGAAAAGTATTGATGATTTTTCCCTCGCACCAATAGTTTTGATTAAATGTGTCAGTGCAATCAAACTTCAAATCAGATTCACAAAAACATGGTGAGAACTCCACGCAGATCCTGTTTAACTCTCTTTTGGAAACAAATGACATCTGGACAAAAAACCCGTGAACATGTAACAATGACTTCAATCAGAGATAAACGCCTCAATACAGCGTGATCTCGATTATGTGATATGTCATTGTTAGCTGAGCAGGCTGCTAGTGAGAGAGATCGAGATAAAATTTGCAAGATGATGTTTACCTGTACCAAAATCAGATCTGATAACGGCCAGGTTTTTGTACCCATCCCTACATGTGGGCTCATGGTCTTTTTCTCTTATTTATTTACTTCAAATTTTAGTGTTTTGAGTATTTGAGGTTACAGACAGATCAGTGGCATCCCTTCAACTTGATAAACACAGCTCATGCAAACTATTTAACCCCTCAACGTCTGAATTTATATAGCTGTCAGTGTTGGGGAAGCTACTCTGAAACTGTAGTTTGACAAGCTACTCGTACGTTAAAGTAGTTAAACTACAGTCAAGTTACCCTTTTGGAAAAGTAGCTAGCTACACTACAAGTTACTATCAAAAAGTAGCTAGCTACGTTGAAACTACTTTTGCTTTTTGAACAACATATTATAAATATTATATTACATATTATTATTATAACATGCTATAAATTATCAGTGGTGGAATGTAACGAAGTACAAATACTTTGTTACTTTACTTAAGTACATTTTTCACGTATCTTTACTTTACTTAAGTAAAATAAATAGTGCATACTTTTTACTTTTACTTCGTTACATTTTGCACCAATTATTATATTTTCTACTCCACTACATTTCTACAACATCTGTTACTTTTTCATTACATTTTCTGATCAGTTTTTCCCCTGCCAAAACGTAATCTGACCATCCGTTCGTTGTACGTTTGTCTCACCAGTGACGTTTGGTTGCCATATCAACCCGGTCACACTAAATGCGTCTCCCACGCAGTGTGTTTATAGTGCAAATTATACGCGCAATTTTTTTTATGTGCATAGGAAAGGCACCGTGTGTAATAGGCCTATACATTTGGTTAGGATTAGCCTATGGCAAGCCAAGAGGTTCAGAATTACACCATAAATTAATCGCGTTTACTGCCAAACATAGTTATTAATATATAGTAAGGATAAGCATGATGTGCATATTGCCTAATTGCAAGCTTGTTTCAGAAATGGTGACAACAATTTTTTTCCATGATTATTGAATATCATTATAGGAGTATTAGGTGAAACGAGTTAGAATTAAATGTTTTATTAATCATTAGAAAAAAATAGACATTAAGAGAATAAATTGTTATGCAAGTATACTTTTACTTTCAATACTTAAAGTACATTTAAAATCAGGTACTTTTTACTTTTTACTTAAGTATGGTTGTCATTGTGTTACTTTTACTAAAGTAAATATTTATCTGGTTATTTGTACTTTTACTTAAGTACTGAGATTCAGTACTTCTTCCACCACTGCAAATTATATATTATAAATAACTGAATAAGTGTCTGATGAATGTTTTAATTAAAATATTTAGTGTTTAAAACAATGCAATACAATTATGATTTCATAGAGTATTGTTTTATTACACACAACACTCAAATATCGCAGACTGTTTGTCAAAAGTGCAAAATTGCAACAAATTGCCTACAACATTGCAAGAACAAAATATACATTCAACATAAATTGCATTTAGAACATTTTCTCAAAAATACCGATTGAACTTGGACAAATAAGGCCATGGGTAATTAACTTTAGTTGTTTCTCCATCATCCAAATCTGGCGTCACCTCTGGCTCCATCATAATCATAATATGGGTGTGTCACTGTCAACCCACTTCTTTACGTCAGTGAACCGTTCGCCGCAAGACGCGTGATTAAACAACAGGTGGCGGTAATGGCAAAAAAAAATGAGTTTGTAATCTAACAAGAAGAAGAATATCCTTGCATCGCGTCGTAGCTTTTGCTCGCGCTACACCACTACTTGCTGCAAAAAGTAGTTGGCTACTGGAAAAGCTACACTGTTTAAAAAGCAACTGAGCTACAGCCAAGGCAAGCTACTGAAAAATGTAGTTAAGTTAGTAGCGTCGCTACTTGTAGTTAACTACTCCCCAACACTGATAGCTGTATATATAAAAAAAATGTTTTATGTGTGTTTTTGCCTTTAAGTAGATGGTAAATAATGTTGAGATTATCAATTTCACTTTTGCACAACAAATAAATATAAATTTTGGTATGTTGCAAATCTGCAACAGCGGGCATAATGGTCAATTTGGTATGTTGCAAATCTGTAACCGCGGGCATTAATAGTCAATTTGGAGTCAATTTGGTATGTTGCAAATCTGCAACAGCGGGCATAATTTGGTATGTTGCAAATGTTGCAAATGTTCCTGACCGGAGAAATCCTTGTGCGTAAACAGGAAATAAGTCCGTCACTTTGAAACAAGTGCTTGTCCTAGGTCCGTAGTGAATATGCACAAACCGGCATTGGGGGAATGCAGACGTTATCTCGGCTGGTTGACTGAGTCAAATGGTTTGTTATTTGCGACAGTGGGCGTTAAGGGGTTAATTGCAGTTTAATTAATTGCATTAGATCACACAATTTTCTATTTTAAGTTGAGTCAAGTTACTCTTATTTATGTATCACGTTTTACAATCCAGATTGTTTCAAAGCAGCTTTACAGTGATAACAGGAAAACAATGCAAAAAATGCAAATAATGCAGTTTGTTTTGAATGTACAGTAGCTCTAGAAGAAAAGAGTGTCATTGTCCAGCTTAAGTAAAAATCATTAGTTAGTAATTAGTAATATTTTTACCCTATAATTCTCGTAGATTCTTGAAATGTTCTTGTTCATGGTTTATTCAGACATCCATCAATGAAGAAAATGACTAATTATCATCTCTGCCGCAATTTGGCTGAGATTTTGTCTCCCTTCAGAAATGTGATCATCCGGCACACGTCGTGTGAGCTCTCTAGAAAACAGCAGGCTTCATGCTATTCACTGTCTCTGTCAAGCTGCAGGGCTATTGAAACATCTGCGCCGGAACTTTCCGCAGAGTGAAAATGTTCAAGTAATCCACAATGAAATCACACACTCTGCTATAGAGAATATACATAAGCATTATTTTCACCTATTTCCGGTGTGACAAAGACCTTCTCGCCAACGGCATTTCTGCTTCTGCAGATGTGAGCAATGTGCAAATGCTGAATATTAAGTTTTAAAGTGAGCAAAAGTTTTTTGAGTAGGTTTAATTGTTTTTTTTTTTCATCGATAAACATTCTACAGCATCAAAGCTCTTTATAAATATCCCAATTTTTCCCAGCTTCATGCCCACTCACATTTATACTAACAGAGCTCCTCCAAGTAGAAAGCCAGGTAGAGATTTTCTTCAATCTCGAGAAAAGCTTCCAGTGAGTTGTTAATTTCATGGATTCATTTTGTAATTCCATTTACTATGTTGGTTGATTTAACTTTAAAAATGACTACATTTTCGGATTGTACCCTGCTTGTTTATTCATATCTTCGCCACACACACACTAAGTCAATCTATCTGCCAATTTGACATTGCCTATAGTGGTAATGTAGGAAAGCAAAACATGATGTGGTCATTAACGTCTGGATTCTGTGTTTATCCGCAGCTACAAGGATTTCTTGTGACTTTTGACTTTGAAGTTTTGACTATTGTAGTTGTAATAATATTTTATTGCCATGATAGATCTGTGGTAGTGCAGGCCAGTGTGTTCTTTATTCAAAACATTTTGTGATGATTTTGCTGGTATTTCACCGTTAAGCAGTATCATGAATATTGGTATGATTTTAATGTTTCACCAAGTTTCATAAAGACTGGATGATTTGTAGATCATTCCTTTGAAAGAGTTTGAAACATTTGCATGAATCAGTTCCAACTGTCCAATTTCTGTAAATCAATTTTCTAAATTGTAAATTTAAAATTATGGAAGTTCACATGATCACTCCAATTTTTACTGTCTCATGGGGCAGTTTAAAATGTTTTAGTAAAATGTACATTTTTAAGGTAAATACAATTACTGGTATAAAAATATAAAATAATTCTATATAAATATAATAATGGAATTGCGAACATGATCGTATAAATAAAATGGTACCAATACGTTTTTTTTTTATAAAACGGTATTATGGCATTCTTCATTTATTGGTAAACAACATTTTGAAACTACTTGACTGTTTGGTTAATATGATTGAAAAAACAAAACACTTGTTTAAGAACTGATACATAAAAACCAAGATATATATTGAATATTATAGTAAGACAAAAAAAGCCAAGATATGATTTTGATATATTTACAACAGTGGCTAAATGTTCTTACTTAATAATACTTAGGAATATTGGTTTCTTTGCATTTTATTCAAACTTTTTATTAAATGTTTATTAATTGTTTTGTTGTGCCCAAAGTGTAAAACTAATGGACGTGTTTGATGTTTCAATCAAATTATTTCTTATGATGCAATGAAACACACCAAATTGCTTGGATGTCTTGTCTGGCCAAGTGGTCATACCAGGCTTGCACTCATTCCCAGTCTATAATTCAGTCACTATGTGGGAGGTAATAGCTATATTATTAGATGTTATTTTTTTTGGGTTTTAGTGAAAATGGCCAGATGGAAGGAGGATGCACATGTCCTCTGCGACCAAGGAGGATATTGTTAAAATAGCTAACTCTGGTCAATCAGTTCATGTGCTGGATGTAAATGGTCACAATGTCCGTATAATTATTTCAAAGCACAGTGACACACCACTTCCATGCAGAATGTAAAGTGCTGTGGCTGGTCAAGAATAACCAGAAAGCCTTTTGACAGAAGGATGAAGGTCACCTGAATGTGCAACCTCCAATTTCATCTTGAACTGTAAATGACCCCATTTACACCTGGTATTAAAATGCGATCTGTATCCAGATAAGTTATCCGGATAATAAGTACTGATTCCATTTACACCTGGCCACATAAATGTGTTTTTGCAAAACGGATATAAATCCGATCTTAAACTCGCGTTATATGCAGATTTAATGGATTGCACGCCACCAAAAGCAACAGATATGAGCTGCATTTAGTTGATCATCAGCTAATTTCCAAATCAAAGACATCAATAAGAGAGTGGCAACAGCGCTGGTAAGATAATTTAGTTTCTTTACTTGAAGATGAAGCGTCTGTGACTTACTTTCACTTTTATTTGCGATGTTTGCACGTTGGCTCGATGAATAGACGCTCAGCTGCTCATCTGCGGTGATGCGTGCCACAGTAGCGCCGTCATATCTGACTAGAACATGACATATTGCCTATATAACAAGCTCTCACTCGTTTATTTTTTTGCATTTTTGGGAGGAGTAAAATATACATGTGTGGTTTCAACAACCAGATTGCGTTTATACCTAGTAAAGATCCGGACACAATGCGAGCCAGACTACCTCCAGATGTGGTCAGGCAGATCCGATCACGATCCGATCACAACGCATTTACACCTTGCATTAACATGCGTTTTTTATTATCCGGATAACTTATCTGGATACAGATCGCATTTTAATACCAGGTGTAAATGGGGTCTAAGAGACTGGATTGATAGTTGTACCATTTATCAGTTTTATCAACTGCAAAAAACACTTTGCATTAACCAAAGATGGAGTATGGAAGATTGGAGCCATGTTCTGCAGTCTGGCAAGTCAAAATTTAACAACCTAGCATTAAATGGTCTCAAATATGTTCGTAGGAAACTACTGGAGTATTTTAACTCTTTCTTTGCCAACATTTTTTAAGAATAAGTTTCCAGCCAGCGGCATCATTTTTGATCATTTTTATCAATTTTTGATCAATTTTTATTGTGTCTGTTCTGTTGTATGAATATCTGAACATGCACCAAAAGAACAAACAGAGCAGCCTCTTTAAAAATAAATGAATAAATAAATAGTCTAGCTTCATCCATTCATTTCATCAACACTTGAATGTGGGCAAGTTTTGTAATTTTTTTTAAAGGGGTGGTTGATTATGATGTCACTTTTCTAACTTTAGTGTGAAAGTGACGCTTAAATTTCAAAGGCAAAGCAACTTGCTACTTGAAATTTGCTTTTAAAGAAATCATTTTTAAGCACTACAACAAACGCCTGGTAGGAACTACATGAGCTTCCTCTCGGGTTAGTGACATCAAAATGTACAAAACCCCGCCCCTGCGAACACAGATTACCTGTTGCATTCTATTGAAGTAATTTTTTTCATATTAAACTATGTTATTCCCTTAAATAAGACAAGTTGATGCATACCTCTCTTGTCTCAGTGCGTGCACTCAATCGCTCTGGCGTGCGAGACCCTTTGATAGCACTTAATTAATAGGGACCAAGCAGAGAAGCGACCAAACACCTCCACGTTTTGCCTTTTTAAACACAGTTACACAGTTAACTCGACTTAGGATGGTGACACAAAATAAAAAGTTGAGCTTTTCTAAGCGTGTAAAGTGTTTAACTATTGTATGGCGGAATACTACAGCAAGTGCTTGGGAGCACTTTGACTTGGCGTATAAATATCTATGGACTCTGCGCAGTAATATCATCACTCTGGAGAGTGAGAGAGGGAGAGGACTTTTCACGAGTGATGATATTACTGCGCCGAGTCGAAGTGCTCCCAAGCACTTACTGTGGTATTCCACCATACATTATAGTTATCCATTTTACACGCTTAGAAAAGCGCAATGTTTTATTGTCACTGTCCTAGGTCGAGTTACACTGCTCGAGTAACTGTATTTAAATAGGGAAAACGTGGAGGTGTTTAGTCGCTTCTCTGCTTGGCCCATATTGAATGAACTGGGCTAGTTAAGTGCTATCAAAGTGTCTCGCGCGCCAGAGAGGTTGAGTGCACGCACTGAGACGACAGAGGTATGCATCAACTCATCTTAGTTGAGGGAATAACATAGTTTAATATGAAAAAAACGGTGACGTATCCCTTTTAAAGCCATTGAGAACCTTTGGGAAATTATATGACTGAATTGTGATAAGTCATGCAGGGCATCCAATGAAGCTCAGTTTTGGGAAGAACTTAAGGAGGATTGGAAAGAAGTTAAGCATGACACATGCACAAAGTTTAGTTAGTTAATACCTAACAGAATGGCTGCCGTTAAAAAAAAAAAATAAGGGAGAACCAACAAAATACTATTAACTGATTACATTGTAGTCAATGTATGCTTTATTTCTTGTGAGCTTTTTGTTTTTCTATGCATTATTTTTGCATGATGGTATTAAATCCATATTCCATAAGATGCAGATTGCCCTCTTTGCCAAAAAAAGGTTTGTTATTTGTATACCTTAATCAAATGTAGTGTATTCACCTTCCCAATATATCATACTTCTCATATTGTGATTGATCATACTGAAGGGTCATTTAAAGCAAATGTCCTCTTTGGCCAAAAATGACTTTTGGCCACTTTTATATATCAGGTTCTGCTTCAGCTGCAGTAGATAATGGAAAGACAGGCACAAAGGGTTATTTACCCTCTCACTAGCAATAGGGGATTATCATGCTTCCGGGTTTCGTGGGCGGGATTTGTCAACTTTGTGCATGTCCACTTCGACGCAGTTCAACAATGGCTGAGACGAAGGCAATATGTCACTGCTCTCCTCTGAATCTAACCAACAACGCCAACCCTATGTAAGTTTTCATGGATTCCCGACTGAATTGAGTATAAGGAAGAACTGGATTAAAACTTTAAAATAAAACAAGGTAGCATGTTTGTTTGCAGCCAGCACTTTAGTGAATCAGACTAATTTACCAGGGATGCCGTATAAATAAATCTATAGTGCAGTCCGTCATCAGTTCGCCAGCGAGATCGGTGATTCAACGGAAGTGGCATTGCACAAAGATCACTGAATCCGGAAGTCCTACGTATCAGCGTGATAATCCCCTATAGGATTACAGTGTTAATAACAAATCTAAGTTTAGTTGCCATATTAAAAATAGATTTTAGCTACATATCAGCTAGATGACTTGACGTATAGACGCTTTCATCAGACGCGTTGCCATGGTTTGTTTATTAGTGTTTACTGGATAATTGACTACAAATGCAGTGAAAGTTAAGGTGATGAGCAGGTTGGTGAGCTGTGGGGTGCAACCTGACCTAGGGAGCAAACGCAATTTTTTAAAAATAAAAATGTCAAGGTTTCCTATGAGGGAGACGGCGGAATTAAAAATAGCCTGTGTTTATCTGAGTGTTTATCCATACATTTATTAGTGGCAGCCCACCACATTATCAGCGCTGACCGCCACATATTGATTTCCGTGTTTTTAACAATTTAAGATGGGAAAAGTTGTAATTGACTACAGAGTTGCGTGCAGCGCATATTCGCACGCTCTCACTCTCTCTCTCGCAAACACATTGACAGCGGACCAGTCTGTGTATTGAATGGTTAGTATCATAAACAGCGCTGCACAGATCCATCCAACATGCTGTCAATGTGGAGACCCACCTTAAAAAAAGGTTAGCAAGCATGTAAGTAGCCTAGCTAATAAGGAGCTATGTTAACCTTATCAAACCCCGCCGTCGCGCTCGCGTTTTTTTTTTTAACACTGCGGTAACTCAGACTCGTCGATAGAAAAACATCTTGTCTCCAATTTTTGTTCAACGGGTCTGGTAGTGTCACATTTCAGTTTGGCCAGGTAACATTTATTTCCTTTGACTGGCAAGAAATACCAGCTACTAGGTTATTTACTTGTTATGGATTGTCTCCGCAAGTCTGCCGGAAGTTAAGTTTGGGCCAAATTAATGCACATGCGCAGTACCGTTTGTTTATGTTGTCACTGCTGAAAGCGTCTATAGGACTGCACAAAAATATTGCAAACAGATCCCCCCTGGTGGTGCAAAATTATTGACTAGTTTGGAGGACCTTGTGTTGATTTATTTAGAAGCCGAGTTGTTTTACAATCTCAGACTCAGAATAGACTTTGTGTTTTCTTCGCATGGTCTCATTTTGCTCTGTTTGGATTGTTTTGACTGCTTTTCTTTTTCTGTTTTCATAGAATATATTTTTGTCTTCCTGGTGATAAAAGTGAATAAACCAAAAAAGTAAAGAACAGAAAAGAAAAGAACTTTTTTTTAGAAAAGAACTACATGTCCTGGACTGAGGTCGTAGCCTCATTTGTTAGGGGGAAAAAACAGTTCCACCTGCCTTTCTGTTGACTGGTACTGAGTTCCTGGCTGCCAAGGCCCTTCACTGCAGATTTAGTGAAGGCAAATAAATGCTTATTCGTCTATTCACTCAGCAGCCATATTTGCAATGCCTCCGGGCAGCTACTTTGGGCACCCAAGACCAAGTCCCATCTGGGGGAATCCTGAAATCTCAAAAAACTGCTTGCTGAACTCACAATTAAATAACATTTCAAAGTGGTCCAGTGGTGGACAGTATTCAGTATTATTCACAGTATTGCATTTCCACTATATTGTTACATTTGCATTACATTTTGTTGTTGTTGTGGTGTTTTTTTGTTTTTTTTTGCAAAAAGATCACCAAATTATCATCTAACCTGGTCTTTTTAGGGGTCTTTCCTCTCAGGCTGAATGAGAGGATCCATAAATGCTTTTTACTTGACATTTTTGAAAGACAGATGCAATGATTAATGCATCCAAGGCCAGGATATAATTATAAAATATGACATGATTTGATGGCATGATAAAAGTGACCTATAACATCAACTATACAATACTCTTTAATTTAGTGCTTAATTTATAAGCCTATTTGGAGAGAGAGAGAGAGAGAGAGAGAGAGAGAGAGAGAGAGAGAGAGAGAGAGAGAGAGAGATACGTTTATAATGTGAGAATATGTCAGTCATTGTGTGATAACGAAAATATGACTAGACCTAGACTACTTGTTCTGAGCAAGTATTGTCAGAGAACAGGCTGTAAAACTTGGGTAAGTTACAGAACCTCAATTATGAAACATTGATGCTAATTATCTGGGAAACATTCTCCAACAGCAATCAAGTTGTCATTGTGTCAAACAAGTTGTGAATTTGCTGTACAATAATACAGGAGATCATGACTTACTCTGTGCTCAAAATGATGCTCTGAGCTCCAGTGGTTTCATCTGTGGGTGAACAAAACTCACGGGAAGAATTCCAGGATATTTTAAATTTTTTTCATTGGTTGTTGCGTTAAATCTTACCCAGATACAATAGTGCTATTTTCTGATTGGCTATTGTGTAGCACCTTTATTATTTTTTTTATTTTTATTGGCTGATAAGTGGCAGGGTTGACTGCAGAACTCCAGGGGAGACGTGCTTGATTCCTGCCGGTTCCATAGTAGTGGCATGAGAAATTGCGCCATATTAAATAAATTATAAATAGTTTTTTCTCACGAGAAATACAATGCTTGGTGGGTGTGTGTGACAAAAGACCAAAAATGAGTGACTGTGAGCCTCAATGTGTGACACTGTAAAAAATTATTTCACACTTCACATTTAAAGGGGTGGGGGTGGTGGGGGCACAAGGGGGTCCAAGCTTGTTGTCACAGGGGCACTGGGAAAAGAGGGGATCTTAAAGGGACACTATGCAGTTATTTTAGCTTACTTTAACAGCTTTAGAGTCATTGAAATGGTTATATGACTTCTTTCGGGTTGAATGGTCTCGTGTGAGCGGAAAAATCTCACTTGCTACCGCCGGCCTCAGCATCAGGAAGTATCGCGTGAAATCAGCTCTCATGATGTAACATATTCCTTTACGGCAACACTGCACATATCCAGGAACAAGGTCGAGAGATGGTCGAGAGGGATGGAATTTGAAAAAAAGGTTAATTTTTGGGCGGTTTGCCATTTTTATAACCATGTTGCAAAAAAAACACCCTGATGTGAGTACTAAATTAATATTAATTTACATTTGAAATAAAAATATTTGTTATATAATTCTGGTTTATAGTTATTAATGAATTGATCTTAGATGACAAAGAAAGGAAAATATTCTAGGGCAACAGAGTTAAATAGCTAAGCTTTACAAATGCAGCCAACTTAAAATTAAGAAAATGCAAAAAGGTTATTTGCTTGTATTCCCACCGTGATGTAGAACGTGTCTTCTAGAATGACGCATTGTTGTGGAATGTTATTTTTGCAATGATGTCATTACAGGTATGTTTTTATTTTGATATTCTGGAAATTAAACTTAATTTTATTATATACCATTTTAAGATATGATTGCTGTCCCACTACAGACGAGTTGATTCTGCCATGTCTCTAAACCACATATAAGCCAAAAAAAAAAATGAAAGTATCGCTTGTGTGTCTGTGAAGTATCGCTATCTTCGTATAATATATATATATATATATATATACTATATATATATATATATATAGCCGTTTACAGTGTATACATACAATACCCATTTGAGTTTGGTCTACTGGATCTGCACAGTTACTTTACAACCAATGGGCTATATGCACGCATAAGTTCCGCATTTGACGTAAGGATGCTCGACCATTTCCGGTTGTGTAGATTAAAGCGGAGGAAAACCGGAGAAAACGGGATTATGGCAGAGTCTTCAATATTTACTGTCCTCCCGTCTTTGAAACTAAACGTACATACGTTTAGATGTAATTTTATATATAGTTATGTTTATTTAATATAATTTTAAAAAGAAGCATAAACACAACGAGGGGTGTCTGTTTTATCTGTTTTTGTGACTAACGTTTCATTAGTATAACCATGGAGTATAAAATTCAATATAAATTCTCGGTATTGCATTGGACTCTATGATCGGCGGAAGTTATCGAGCATCCCTAATGCTTCACCGGAAATAACGCCGTGCATAGAGCCCATTATAATCATTGCTGTTGCTGATATGATAGTCACATGCTGTTATTTTCACAGCTCTTAACTCCCAATACACACTTTCTCTCTAAATGTGTATAATTTGTTTGTGTGTGTGGTGCAAAACACATCTGTTGAGTAACTATGGCTGTGGTAGGAGTGTGCTTCTATTTTAAAGGGGTTCCACCGGTTGATATGAAAGCTCTGCCGAGTTCGCAATAGACAATTGGACCCCAAAATGATGCAATCTCAGACACATTTTACATCTGCTGTTCTCTCACGTTTTTTTCCCATTTATTCCACTTATAGATGTCTTTTCTATCTTTATTTCTCACTTTTATACTTTTTACGTCTGCGTTCGTTTTTCATTATTCTCTGTGTTCTTTTTTTTTCTTTCCATTCTGAGATACTGAAATCAATGCATTCCAGAGCCTTCTAACTCAGTGAATATGAGAGCATGTGCCCATCTCTGCTGTTTTTTGAGCTGTCATCTGCACTGCAGGTGAACACATTGCACCTGCAGAACCCAAATGCATTTCTAGTGTTCAGATGTTGAGTCTTGAAGGGAAGCTCTATATCGGGCTCAGAGTATAGACATGCTCACACAGGTCCACTCTTCACACAAAAATCTGTAATTTTGTATTGTCCAGTAACACAAGAAAACCTTTTGATCTTGCGAACATGCCGATATTTCTTGTGAATTTTCTGATCATTAAAGGGGTGGTATAATGCCCTTTTCACAAGATGTAAAATAAATCTCTGAGTGTGTATGTGAAGTTTTAGCTCAAAATACCCCACAGATATTTTTATATAGCATGTTGAAGTTGTCACTTTTTGAGGGTTAGCAAAAACGCATTGTTTTATGTCTGGCCCTTTAAATGCAAATGAGCTGCAGCTCCAGGGCACAGTGGGTGGAGCTTCAAGAGTGTGCATGTTAGCCAAGGGGGTAATCCATCAGCCGGAAGTTGAAGCCTCGTGGGAGCCGCCATTGTAGCTGGCTATCACCTGCTGTTAGCATCCCATTGACTCCCATTCATTTTTGCCGTCACTTTGACACTAAGTAACTTTACATCTGCGGCGTCCTAAGACTCAATTTGTCCGTTATTTATTTCTAAAGAAACACTACAATGTATAAAACGCTCCATTACTTTGTATCTTACAGTACGGCCCCGTAGATGACGTTTTTGTGAAAAATAGGCTAACGATTGCGTCATCACTACGCAACTTTCTGTCGCACAATAGAGACATTACTGTATAGACAGGAGGAGAAGCTCGCAGGCAATCTTTTACTGTCTATGAGGCAATCGGGGGGACATGGCGGCATAAATTCAAGGAAGAAGCCTTTTACTGTCTATGGGAGAAGCCTATAGATAGAGTCCATAAAAGCAACAGGAGAAAATATTTCAACAACGTTTTGGCTTGGCACAGCTACTAGAAGATTTTCAACTGTCAGACTGTCGTCACGCTCAGTTTGAGCCTGCGCAGTCACTCAAACATCAGACAGGAAGTGCAAAAATCGGGCTTCAAGTCTTCTCCTTTGAAATCAGTGGGGTCGCTCTGTCCATTTCTTTTACTGTCTATGGTGTTAGCAGCTCTGATTGCCTCATGCAGACACACGCTAAAATGGCAGAAACTGTTCTGCCTTTTATGTTTAAACCGGTCAGACAAGGATGAAGAGACTAAGAAGAAGTGACAACATGTAGAATACCACATGACATCTCTGAATGGTTAGTTGATGAATACATGTTGGTAATGTGGAGTTAACTATCTTCAATTAGGATATTCTGTCAGGATAATCTATAGATCCACACAGAGTGACTTTCTATTGCATGTGAAGAGACGGATGCTACAGTTTGAGCTTACTCACAAATGTTCTTGACTACAACAACTCTTACTCTTCTCAACATGGACTGTGTGTTCCCGGGGGCGGGGTTTATGTAAATCTTAGGCTTAGTGACGTCACTAACCCAGGAGGAAGCTCATGCAGTCCCTACCATCCATTTGTTGTAGTCCTTAAAAAACGATTTCTTTAAAATCAAATATCCCTGTGCTTTGAACTTTAAGCGTTGTATCTTTGCAGATGTTGTTCATGCTTAAACCGCAACATTGCACACTAACTAAAGTTAGAAAAGTGAAATCATAATTAACCACCCCTTTAACATGCATATTAATAGAAGTCAATGGAATGAAAAGTGTAGTGTGACTGGCCCTTAAAAAAAAAAAAATATATATATATATATATATATATATATACACTCACCGGCCACTTTATTAGGTACACCTGTCCAACTGCTCGTTAACACTTAATTTCTAAGCAGCCAATCACATGGCGGCAACTCAGTGCATTTAGGCATGTAGACATGGTCAAGACAATCTCCTGCAGTTCAAACCGAGCATCAGTATGGGGAAGAAAGGTGATTTGAGTGACTTTGAACGTGGCATGATTGTTGGTGCCAGAAGGGCTGGTCTGAGTATTTCAGAAACTGCTAATCTACTGGGATTTTCACGCACAACCATCTCTAGGGTTTACAGAGAATGGTCCGAAAAAGAAAAAACATCCAGTGAGCGGCAGTTCTGTGGGCGGAAATGCCTTGTTGATGCCAGAGGTCAGAGGAGAATGGCCAGACTGGTTCGAGCTGATAGAAGGGCAACAGTGACTCAAATAACCACCCGTTACAACCAAGGTGGGCAGAAGAGCATCTCTGAACGCACAGTACGTCGAACTTTGAGGCAGATGGGCTACAGCAGCAGAAGACCACACCGGGTGCCACTCCTTTCAGCTAAGAACAGGAAACTGAGGCTACAATTTGCACAAGCTCATCGAAATTGGACAATAGAAGATTGGAAAAACGTTGCCTGGTCTGATGAGTCTCGATTTCTGCTGCGACATTCGGATGATAGGGTCAAAATTTGGCGTCTACAACATGAAAGCATGGATCCATCCTGCCTTGTATCAACGGTTCAGGCTGGTGGTGGTGGTGTCATGGTGTGGGGAATATTTTCTTGGCACTCTTTGGGCCCCTTGGTACCAATTGAGCATCGTTGCAACGCCACAGCCTACCTGAGTATTGTTGCTGACCATGTCCATCCCTTTATGACCACAATGTACCCAACTTCTGATGGCTACTTTCAGCAGGATAATGCCCCATGTCATAAAGCTGGAATCATCTCAGACTGGTTTCTTGAACATGACAATGAGTTCGCTGTACTCAAATGGCCTCCACAGTCACCAGATCTCAATCCAATAGAGCATCTTTTGGATGTGGTGGAACGGGAGATTCGCATCATGGATGTGCAGCCGACAAATCTGCGGCAACTGTGTGATGCCATCATGTCAATATGGACCAAACTCCCTGAGGAATGCTTCCAGCACCTTGTTGAATCTATGCCACGAAGAATTGAGGCAGTTCTGAAGGCAAAAGGGGGTCCAACCCGTTACTAGCATGGGGTACCTAATAAAGTGGCCGGTGAGTGTATATATATATGTGTGTGTGTGTGTGTGTATGCATGTATATATATATATATATATATATATATGCATGTATGTACTGTATGTGTATATATATATGTATGTATGTATATGTGTGTGTGTATATATATATATGTATGTATGTATGTACTGTATGTGTATATATATATATATATACTGTATATGTATGTGTATATATATGTATATATATGTGTGTGTATATATATGCATATATACGTGTGTGTGTGTGTGTGTGTGTATATACAGTATATATATATATATATATATGTGTGTATGTATATGTCTATATGTATATATATACGTATATATATATATATATATATACATATATATATATATATATATATATATATATATATATATATATATATATATGAAGAGTTCAGATGCAAAAGCCTCTAAATGCCATTTGAAATTTTCTTCGTTAATGATGATTTTTATCAAACTTGTATATTTAAGTTCAGTAATTTCACTTAAATGGCAATGATAATTACCTATTAATTGTTATTTAAGTGAAATTACTGAACTTAAATATACAAGTTTGATAAAAATCATCATTAAAGAAGAAAATTTCAAATGGCATTTAGAGGCTTTTGCATCTGAACTCTTCATATGATGTGTGTTATATATTGAATTGATCAAAATAATATAATGTAGTTTTAGGATTTAAGGGAATGTGGCCAGAGCTTGACATTAACACCCGCCAAATGTGGGTGGATTTCAGCAGTGGCGTGTAACACAGTCACTCCTACTAGCCCCTTTGGCGGGTTCAATTTTATTTATAAAATATACAGTTTTACATAATAATAATATACAGTACATAAAATATATGCGTCACAGTCTTCGTCTGCACCTGTCTTTCTTTGTCTCTGCACTACACTTCCCAGCATCCCTCATGTCTAAACACCTGCCTGTCATCATCGTTATCTTCATCTGTGTCACCTGTTCACCTAGTTATGTTTGATTCTTGCTTGTATTTAGTCTCCTTCTGTTCAGTTATGCCCTGTTTACATGAGAATGCTCGCAGGTGAAAACGTAAAAATATTTAATCGGATGTGCCTTTCGTTTACATGGCGACAGCATTTTGGGGGCTTAAAAAAGTGAAACAACCCTCTATCTTAAAAACGCTCCATCGTCGCGTTCCCGAGTAAATGGTAAAAACACAAAAGTCTGCTTGACAGTGAAGGTTGTACGCAGGCGCGTGGATTTGGTGTTGTTGTGTGGTAGTGCTCCACATTGCCACCTAGCCGCCTGGAGTGCATACTACATTGAATTTCACGCACTTTTGCGTCACCATTTTCCTGCTCATCTGTATCTACCTGTACCAGTTTGTTTTATTTTTGAAATTGTAAATCTTTGATTTGGAGCTTTTGCCTCAGCGTGTTTCTACCCGCACCACACCCGTGTCAATATGCTACATATCCCCTCCCCTCACTCACTTGTTTCATTCGCTCCGGGTGAATATTGTTTTTTGTTGTTTTTTTTTTGTTTTGTTTTGCTTTTTTTTTTTTTTTTTAATGGGCTTGAATTTTGGTGTGGTATTGCTCATACTTTTAATCATTCCCGCAGATTTTGTGCTCACACCCACTCTGCGCACACATAAAGCCGCCTCTCAATTCAGTTCTTTTTCACTGTATTGCACTTCAAATACACACAAAATAATGTCAAAATGCCTGTCTTGGTGAGTATTCGCTTGAACACAATGTTATGTTTTAAGTAAATGCAAACAGTTGAGAAAGAAAAAAATCATATGTAACAGTATAGTGGGTCTGTGTGTCAGGTCTTAAAGTGACAGCAGCCTAATATTTCTGCTGCCAAATTATGAGACAATATTAAATATATCTATATGGCCATTTTTTCCCCCATGGTATCGATGCTAAAATTGTGGCCAGTGAAGATTCTAAGTGGCTATAACTACTGTAGCCACTAGCCACAGTGGCTGGTGGTCAAAAACGTTAATGTCAAGCCCTAAATGTGGCACATAAAATACAGGACAATAAACCACAGGGAATCCTTTCATCATATTAAATATATACTCTATAGTTGCATTAAAAACATAAAAAATACATGGTCAAGCAAGTTAAGAAATACATACTTAGTGCTTTTTCACTGAGTTGGCCTAAGCCTTCACATAAAGGTTTTATATCATATTGTAAAAACGAGAAAGATGTGAGATGTGAGAAAGATCTCGTTGATGTGAGACATCATACTAAAGACAAACTATATAACATAGTACATGGACATGGATGAATGAATATGTTTTGAAATGTTTAACCGCACAAAGCTACACATAAAATCAAGCAAATCAAAATGTATATTATTATTATTATTATTGATTATTATGGTTGAGTGTTTTAAAGAAATGGTCATTTCTATGTTTCAGGTCATCACTGACGTGCCCTCATTGCCTTAAACAGAGCAACACCTTTGACCCTTTTCTGTGTATTTCACTTCCGATCCCACTACGACAAACCAGGTATGTTACTGTTCCTTCTGTCTTTATCTCTTTGAAATCTATTAGGACTCATTGCCTGTATGCTATATGTATTTTTATGTCTGTATACTGTACGTGTTTGTGTCTGTGTGTATCTTTGCTATCATGTGTTTCAGTGTGTTCGTGTCCATAGCCACCCTGAAATTCTTCATGTGATGAATGACCAAGTGAACAGCACTTACCAGAACATTGTCTCAATTTTCTTAAATCTCAAAAACTGCCAGTCAGCAAAATCTCTTCTGTGAGACTGTCAACCTGTCAGACAGACCGATAATAGAACGCGAGAAAATATATGGAGAGAACTACGGCTCATCATGGAGACTTATTCCTACTGTCCTTAACACTCAGATTTCCCAGCATTTCTGAATCACATTCATGAAAGTGAAAATGGCATTTCTAGCCTTTCTGAGTGCTTAGGGGGCCAAATTGAAAGGTCTTCAGTAAATTTCAACGAGAGTTTTAGTGCTAAAGCCTGATACTACCATACAGAAACACTTCTATCAGCAGACCAGCACTGCTTACATGTGACATGTCCTGGCCAAGACTTTAGGGAGCCAATCTACAGTGCCCAAGTGCCTCTAGTCAAAGAGATCAAATACAAATATAGCTGCGAGCAGCGATGGCGGGCCCAAGCCGGAGGCACCGCAACCCCGGTTCCTTTAGTTACCTAAAGGCACCCGGGTGGCGGTGCCGAAGGCTTTGGCCCTTTCATGATTAAATGTTAAAACGGCTTGCCATACTCTGTCATTTCGACTAGTCACAATTATGTTACAGATATCTTAAATGATAATACAAACTATCCAAAGTGTAACGACTAGACAGAAAGACGTTGTTGATATCTACAATGTTAATTCCGGATAGGCAAACTTAGCTTTTAAATGTTAAAAGGGCTTGCCATACAGGGACGTAGGCTCAGAGAGAGGCTCACCATATTCAGACCAAAATATCTGACTTCCTCTTGGTCCGAGCTAATGACTATGTATTAGAAAGTTGTACGGCTTGAGGAGTACAATGAATATACCGATTTTTGTAACTGTAGATAAAACTAACAACCCCACTTTTAAGTATATATATGGTGCCTTTAGTGTTATTCTGCACGACGTGCAAAAACGTAACCCCCGCTTTTTTAAGTATATATATATATATATATATATATATAAAGAGGGTTATTCTGCACGACGTGCAAAAACTTAAGCCCCGCTTTTTTAAGTATATATATATATATTTATATATATATATATAAAGAGGGTTATTCTGCACGACGTGCAAAAACTTAACCTCCGCATTGACTGTCGAAGAGAAGTGTGCAGAAGAGCTTGCATCAGTGAGGGCTTTGCAAAATATATATACATACAAACACACACACACACACACACACACATATAAATGAGGTTAGTGTTTTACAATATTAAGGAAAGCAAATGTATTGAAATATAGCACATTAATTTTAAATTCATTCAGCTTCAATTACCAATTTGTAGTTTACCAATTTATCTTACTTTTATTTAAAGCAAACTATACATTTAAAAGATTAGGGTTATATGCATATTTTGTCATTTAAAAAAATACAAAATTGTTATGCAAAAAGATAAGGACTTGCAGAAAAAATCTACAGTCAGCCACACACACACACACACACACACACACACACATAAACGCAGACACCAGCAACCCCCCCCCCCTCCCTCTTCCCCACACAGACACTGATAGAGACAAGATACACATCCAAACTGCAATATCTGACTTTCTTTTGGTCTGAGCTTCTTACTGTTAATTAGAAAGTTGATCGGCTTGACAAGAACAATATATGTGGCATATTTTGTAACTGTAGGTAAAACGAGCAAAGTTAACACATTTTATGTGTCCTTTTTTAGTCATAAAATTATTTTCCTCGCCACGGCCAAACCGTTCGAGATATCAAAAATCCGTCCGGAATTGAGCATCCTCAATGTCTTGACTTCATGCACACCGAGTATGGTGGTGATTGGTAAACACATGCGTTGTAATTTGATGTATTTCTCCTAGGAGATTTATTCAAACAACACATAATTCCCAACTTCCATTTGAACTGTCTTAAAACTTAGAGCAGAGATGGGCGCAGGTCACGCAAGTCTCAAGTAAGTCTCAAGTCTTAACCGTCAAGTCTCAAGTAAGTCCCAAGTATTTTTTTTGGGGGGGGGGGGGGGGCAAGTCAAGTCAAGTCAAGTCACAGCTATGTCAAGTCAAGTCTTGTAGTAGGTTAAGTCAAGTGCAAGTCAAGTCACCTTATTATTTTAATTTTACATGCAGAATCTGATCTTAATAAAATGAAAAGACAAGATAAGTATTTGCCAGTAAATTACAATAATTTGCATTGTAAATACTCATGTTCAGTAAAATACACCATGGAATCAAACAAAATTGTAACTTCATAAAATTATTTATTTTTCACTTCTGCCAACAGTGTGTTTGAAATGTTTTAAATTTTCAACATTGAGTCCATAAAACAAATAACAGCTTAACATCCTACAGACTCTCTGAACACCTTCCTCTCTCTCAAACACAGTTTACAAACAATATTAAACTTTGTTACATTTCTCCTTTCTCTCTCTCTCTCTCTCTCTCTCTCTCTCTCTCTCTCTCTCTCTCTCTCTCTCTCTCTCTCTCTCTCTCTCTCTCTCTCTCACACAGTGGCGGTTCTAGACCATTTCAACTGGGGGGGCCAAGCTGGGGCAAGTTGTACTGTTAGAGGGGCCAGTTACATTTAGACCTTATCATTTTCTGCACTGCACTGAATGCATAAATAAGCAAAATACCATGTTTATAATTATCCAACAATTTGCATTTCCATTATATTTTTACATTTGCATTACATATATCAGTCTGTATTTGAATTTCCATTTTATTTTTTTACATTGAATATACAGTATGTATGTATATATATATATATATATATATATATATATATATATATATATAATTTTTACAAATTAATCTACGATTTTTGTGGGTTTTTTTTTTTTTTTTTTTTGCAAAAAGATCAGCAAATTATCCTCTAAACTGGCCTTTTTAGGGGGCTTTCCTCTCAGGGTGAATGAGCTTTTTTATAATTGTTTTTTTCCTGACATCTTTGAAAGACAGAAGCAATAATTAATGCATCCTTGGCCAGGATATAATTATAAAATATGACATGATTTTAAAAGTGACCTATAAAATCGACTATGCAATACACTTTAATTTATCTAGTGCTAATAAAATTATTAAGCCTATTTGGAGAGAGAGATGTTTTAAAATCGACTATGCATTACACTTTAATTTATCTAGTGCTAATAAAATTTTTACGCCTATTTGGAGAGAGAGATGTTTATAATGTGACAATATGTCAGTCATCGTGATTCGTGTAATAAGATGACTAGGCCTAGACTACTTGTTCTGAGCAGGTGTTGTCAGTGAACAGGCTGTAAAACTGTTGTCTAAGTTACAGACTGATACTAATTAAATGGGAAACGAATCGATTACCTAACGTAACCTCGGTTCTCTCTAGATGAGGGAACGAGCATTGCGTAAGCTAGCTTACGCTACGGGAAAGATTCATCTTACATCAGTCAAGTTGTCATAGTTTTTGTCAAACAAGTTGTGAATTTGTTGTAACATTAAAACAGGAGATCATGACTTACTCCGTGCTCCAAGTGATGTTCGGAGCTCCAGTGATTAGTTTCATCTGTGGGACGGGTGAAGAAACTTTCGGAAGATGTTGTAACAGAATCATATGAACAATTCCAGGATATGCTTTTTTTCATTGGTTGTTGCGTTAAATTTTACCCAGATACAATAGTGCCCTTTTCTGATTGGCTATTAAGTAGCACTTGTCTTTTTTTGATTGGCTGATGCGTAGCAGGGTCGACTGCTGAACTCCAGGCGAGACGCGCTTGATTCTCACGTGAGAGCGGCGCGGCCAGAGAAATTGCGTATATTAAATATATTATTAATAGTTTTTCCGCATGAGAAATACAATGTGTGACGGGAGTGTGAGACAAAAGACTGAAACGAGTGACTGTCATGCTCAATGCGTGACACACTATAAAAAAAATATTTCACACTGACTCCACATTTAGGGGGGCCACAAGGGGGTCCAAGCTTGTTGTCGCAGGGGCACTGGCCCCCCCAGGCCCCCGCCTAGAACCGCCACTGCTCACACACACACACACACACACACACACTTTCTCTCTCTCTCTCAAGAAGCAAAAACATGACTGCTAAAGGTTGTATCAGCGATGGCGGGGTAACATCACTTAACATCACGAGTGATATTCCCTTAGGCCACGCCCCCTTGTCTCCCCAAAGTATTATAAGCAATCATGCGCATCCCGTGTGCAGAATGATGCACTTGAAGCAACACCAAGTCACAGCACGCAACGCTTCACATTGAAAAGAACATAGCGAAGGGATGGTATCTATAATCTATGCTTAGGGCTGCACGATTTGGGAAAATGTCATATTGCCATTATTGAGCCAATATTGCAATTGCGATTTGCGACTCCGATATAATAAAATGGTTTCATGAGTCCAACTTGCTTGGTTCTAAAGTAAAATGCACACACAGATTAATGTTTATTTCTCAACTCAAACTAAAAACAACAACAACAATAAATGATTGATAACACCTATAATGATCAATAAACCATCAACCAAACCAACATTACAGTGATTCCATCAATTGAAAGCCATCAACTTTTAAAAAAATTATTAGGCTTAAAAAAAATATATAACAGCTTTTAAATTAAGTGAACTTCAAACAATCCCCACATAAACCCATAATAAAAAACATATTTACCTGTGCCCTTCCTGTCTTAACAGGTACAGAAATTGAATAAAGTTATCAAACAGTCTGCGCTGCCTGAATCATAAATTATATATATAATAATCCTTATTAAAGCTACAAAAGTTCTTTACTCAAGATCAGTGAGTAATTTTCTAATTTCCCTTTGTTCTTTTAACTTTACTGAAAGAACGCTTTATTCGCTGCTGGCCCTTTAAGAGCACCCGTTGCCGAGACGCGGATCTCACACGCGCCTCATAGCACAACTCTTTTTGCATAGCACAACCATAGACTTTTCTTATGTTATGAAGATACTAGACAAAACCACATTTTGGCATAATTGTGTGTGCTATTGTTCGTTCAAGCTCGAAAGAGAACTGTTTATTCTGGGCTGGCACACGGTCAGTGCATGCGCATTATGCGAGTCTCATCTATTCTAATCTAGGGCACTCACAGGCAGCTTTTCACTTCTTGTCGTGCAAAATGCGAAAAGGCATTTGAACCAATAAGAGGGGGATCTTGTAACACTAGTCAAAGGATGACATTAGCTGCGCTAATAGCCCTACTTTGTTTATTTCATATAAAATCGCGGCATTTTGCGTTATATAATTGCATAGGTTTGAGATCGCTATTACGACTGCGATATAATTAATCGTGCAGCACTAATGCTTAGTGTATTCTAAAGGGCAATAAACTCCACTCCAGCAAGATAGTCATTTTATGCAAATCATAGACCTTTATGCCTTATCTACAAATAAAGTATAATATTGGGAACATTGATCTTGAAGAGAGTGTCGTCGTGTTACTGTCGCAACCGAACGCGACGCGCTAATGCTGATGCATGGAGAATGACTTTCCGTTAACTTTAACTTAGAGACTAAAATATTAATTTTACCACACATTAAGCTATTGAATGAGTTTAGAAGTCTTGGAATATAGTGTGAGAACTTGATTGTGCTTTACAGTTTTTTATGCCTTTAGTGGGGCTTAACAAAATAACACAATATGCAGAATGTCGGACGTCACTTATAGGCTAAACTGTTTTTTATAGATAAAACTATTTACATTCGGCAGTCATGAAAACAAATCTCAGATAACGGTTGACTAGGTAACAAATGTGTAATTTTGCGCCGGAGTTCTCCTTTAACTTACATTAGCTAGCTAACTACGAACGAGCTAACCAGATAACATTAACAAATTGACAAGCACTTACGGGCAGAATGGCTCTTCAAATGACGGACGAAATTGGAGGTTGTCATCTGACTGTCCGCGATCTTAACGTCTTGCAAAGCGCTGTTCTTTTGCCATCTTGTTGTAAGAAATTCTTGAATCCGAAAGCGACCCTCGGTATCCCTCCGGCTGACATGTTGATGTGATCTGATGTAAGTGGGCGTGGTGTGCGCGTAAGGTATGAGAAGGCATGACTGATGATCTCTAATCCAGACAGCGCTATTCTCAGCCTGCGCTCCAGCTGGATCAACTTTATTTTTTTTTTACATAATTTATATATTTTATATTCAAACTGAAAACATGATGTGATTAACACTCAAGTCATATTATTACATGCAAGTGTGTGTGATTTATGGACCAAATTTTCAGATCAAGTTTATGGACCAAGTTAATTTAATTAATAAACTAATTATATAAAACTATTAATGCACTACAATTAAACTGGTTATATGCCTTTACTTATAAAAAATAAAAAACTTATTTAAAAAAATACCAGGCTTAAGGCATTTATTTTTTATGCAGGCCATACACACAGGAGTGAAATGGTTAAGACCCCTCCCCCTACAAACACACACACATACACAGACAGGCAAAGACAGCATGCTCAGATTGAGCAAGACCACATTCAAACAAACATATCTGACTTTCTGTGGGTCCTAGCTAATGAGTGTCAATTAGAAAGTTGTCCGGCTCGAGGAGTACAATATACATACCGATTTTTGTAACTGTAGATAAAACTAACAACCCCACTTTTGTCAAAAGGTGGCGCTACTGAGCCCTCACCACGCCCGTTTCTGAAACTTTGCACGTGTCTACTGGCTAATAAATGTGATGTGTCTGTCGAGTTTAATGCAATTTCAAGCATGCTAAGGGTCTCAAAAGCATCCTAAAAGAATGGTAACGTTTGATGCGTCGCCACGGCAACAGTTTCAAAGATATCAAGAATCCATTCACATGTCTACATCTGCCGTATGTTTACATTATACAGATGACGTTTGAAGCAAATCGGGTAAAAATAAAAGGGTGATATCAAAGCATTTTGAAAGTGACACACTTCCTGCTGCCAGTTGGTGGCGCTATAACTTTGACTCACAATAGTCACATCCATGTGATCGTCCTCTTACAGCGAACACACTGCTGAAGTTTCATCAAGATCAGTTAATGTATGCTGAAGTTATAACACACTTCCTGGTTCACGTTTCTCGCCATGATTTCGTTTCCTCGCCACGGCCAAACCGTTCGAGATATCAAAAATCCCCTCGCAAACTTTCATCCTCAATGTCTTGACTTCATGCTGACCGAGTTTTGTCGAATTTGGATCAAAGCTCTAGGAGGAGTATTTAACATTCCATTGCGAGCGTTTTACAAACAAACCTCAATAGCCGACTTCCTGTTGGGCTGGGGTAAAAAGTAAAAGCGCGAGGTATAGATGAAACTATGAGATCAACATGTGCACAGAGTTTCATATTATTACATACAAACGTGTTTGAGTTATGGACCAAGTGTTCGTACCCCGTTCCAGGGGGCGCTGACGAGCCGCCCTGCCACGCCCGGGTACCAGCTTCAGCCCGGCTCTGATGGCCGCGGGTTCTGACCCATGTGCAAAGTTTCAAGAGTTTTCGAGCACGTTAAGGGCCCCAAAAATGCCCAAAAGGTTACAAAATAATAATAATAAATAATCCTTAGGAAAACAATAGGGCCTTCGCCCTTTCAGGGCTTGGGCCCTAATAAATGATCTTTCATTGAGCTGGTGGGCGAAACTCTTCCGAAACTTTCAAGAAATGCATATATAAAATGAAAACAATATACATTTTTTTTCTAATTACTGTAATACTACCTGTACATGAATTCCATTAATACATTACCATAAATTAAATTTAAATTTGTACAACCATTTGTGTTATGATATGTTCTTACAACATCTTCTTCCCACAACATGTTCTGACTACATTTCTATAAAATGATGCATGGCAAGTGCAGTGTTGTATCAGATGATCTACCAAGCAAGTTTACTATGTCAGAAAATCTTAAACATGGAGTTGGTTATGTGATGCAAGTGGCAAAATGTATTAGTTTACAAGTCATGCACTATGCTAAAAAGTCATAACATAGTATTGGGCAAGGAAATGCACCAAAAAATAATATTCTGTTAATTTAAAATCTGCGTCTGAGATCATAATTTGTGTGAAAATTTGAATTACTGCCGCTAGTGTGAAATATGATCGCTTTTTTTTTTTCAGACTTACCCAATTAGTGCTTTCAGTTTTGACATCAATGTGATTAACTCTAGTTGGTGTCTGCAGATATTTGGTACGCTGTAGTCAGACTGTACTTTTCAAAGTAATAATGCACAAATATGTCTTTGCAAGAGGTAACACATCCAACCTGCACTTTACCACACTCAGATACACTCTGAAAACACAGAATAAGCTAAGTTTGATTGACAGTCCACATATATAAAACTCTTTCATATGATTCAGACTCTGAGATAATATTTAAAAGGCTGCAGTTGACTTCTTTCTGGTTCACTCAAGTGAGAGTGTAGTTTTTTTTTACAACTGAGTGCTTTTGTTGCATCCAGCATTACACATACAGCTTTCAATAATGCAGCAGAGAGTCTAAAAGTCCACCCAAGTCTCCAGAGCCATAATGTCCACAACTGCAGCTGCAGTAAAAAATGCTATACTGTGCTAAGACGGTCCGCTGCTGTGCAACTGGCTTGTATTTATATAAAAACTATTCAAGTCAAACAGATCAGCTCCCAACCCTAATTTGCACTGCACCCACAAGCGTTGTGTATGTGGCAGTGTTAGAGACACGTAGACACTCAAAACTTGTAGGCTACACGCACAACCAGACATATCTACACTCACTCAGACTGTAGCCCTGCATGTTGCGAATAGATTTTGATTGGTTACTCACTCTATCACACACTAAACAATAAACCAGAAGAGTATGTAACTGCTTTTCCATTACAGATTTGCGCATTATGATATTTTCTAAATATCAATATAAAAAAAAACGATTACAAAATTACATTATGACCGATAAATTATGCGCCTAAAATGTTTTTTTTTCCTCTCGCGATTAGTTATTTCAAGTCATTCAGTCAATAAGTTAAGTTATTCCAACAATTATGGCAATGGATGTTGGTAGGTTTACATCCCAGCCACCGCATTAGCCATTATTTTTAATGGAAGGAGACGTAGACATGTTATCCAAGCATTAATGGCAAGGTGACCTGTAAATGCACAAAAACTGTTTCCAAAGGAGTATTCCTTTTTCGGCCTGCCTGAAAAACCACCTCATGAGATTGTAAAAACTTTTTATATGGGAATTTTTGTGAAATTGACTTGTTTCCAATGGGCGTATTTTATATTCCCAATTTTAATTTAGCGCAATTTGAAGGGTAATAGACCTTTCTCACAACTTCCGTATTTGTGACCGGAAATACGCAATTGTCGTGGTAATCTTCTTCCGCTCCATTCATAACGGATAGCGCCGAAGGCAACTAGTGAGAGTTTCGTACCGATCTTTTTTGTTATTCCCAAAAGCAGCCATACCTGTCGTTTTCATTCCTTCCCTCGTCAGTTCCCTGTCGATGAAGTTCGACGGAAATGGATTCAGGCAATCTGGCGGGATGTTATTGATCCTGTGATCTTCTGTACTTCTCATGTCACCATTCACTAATAAGCCGTCATTGTTTGTTTATTTTTTATGTTTTATGATTTGCGTATTTTTGAAGTAACGTTAGTTCATGTTCAACTGTATTAAGATATTTGTATCCAGTGGAATAAGCACATAAAATATACACCACAATAAAACAAGATAAATAAGAACACACAACAGTGGGCTACATATACATTTAAAATATTAATATATACCATTCTGAGTATTTAACAATCTGAGTGTACAAGGAATAAATTAATATTTGTATAATTTTTCTTCATCTTTGATCGTTCTATCAACAGCAGTGCAAAAAAAAAATCAGGATAACTGTTGAATAAAACTGACAGACTTCTTTCTGGTATTCACATCAAAATGTAGTTTATTGTAAATAATACTCCCTAAATATTAATAACTTTCCACACACTCCACCTTCTTACCTTTAATGAACGTATATTGGGAAGAATGAGCTTCAGTTCTAAAATCAATATCACATCTTTGGTCTTAGATACATCAGCTGCAGACAAGCATCACCACAGCATTTTACAAAGTCATCAACAACAGTAGGCTACCATGACAAGTTTACATTTTTTCGAAGTTTTGAAGACTCTCTGATCAATTTTCTCCTCCCAGAGTAGGTTTTTCTGATGTGTTAACAGTTGACGGGAACTCCGTTTCCACAACGATTACGTATTTCCGGTTTTTGTGAAAAAGGTCTATGGAAATGCGACTTGTGTTACACTAGTTTTTAACCATGGTTAAAGGGATAGTCCACTCAAAGATAAAAATTATGTTTCTTTTATTTCCTTTGTATGGACAAAAAAAGCTCCATTAGGCTTCTAACAACTCCTTCCAGTCTTTATTTAAAAACATTTTCCTTAAAAATTTGAGCTGTAATAATTTGCAAGAGTGTGATTTATAAACGGTGAAAATTACGCCATGATTTACTCACCCTCAAGCTATCCTAGCTGTATATGACACTTTTTTTCACACAACTGGAAATAAATGCCCTGGCTCTTCCAAGCTTTATAATGGCAGAGAATGGCCGTTTCTGCCATAAAAGTGCATCCATCCATGATAAAAGTAATCCACATGGCTCTGGGGGGTTAATAAAGGCCTTCTGCAGTGAAGTGATGCGTTTGTGTTAGAAAAATATCCGTATTTAAAACATTATCTACTAAAATAACTAGCTTACGGCAGACGGCCTTACGCATCTATTTACTGTACATTGAAAAACGTACCTTTGACCTGACGTACAACGTAATGACGAATGCGGCAGAGCAAAGGATAGAGCAAAACAAAACACCAGTCATGGATTAGAAGTCTAAAATGATCATTTTTTTTAAGAGAGATGTTGGAAGAGCTTGAGTTTGTTGCCCTGCCCCGTTTGTTTGAACTGCGAGAGCCGTCAAAGCTTACGCTCCTCCTACATCCTATGCATTGAGAGTTAATCTTTTGTCGTAAGTAAACCTGTGTTGTCCTTCTGCCTGAAGCTTGTTATCATAGTCGATAAAGTTTTAAAAATTGATATTTTTCTTAAACTTAACGCATCGCTTCACTTCAGATGGCCTTCATTAACCTCACCAGAGCCGAACGGAGCACTTGTATCCTAGATTGATGCACTTTTATGTATTTTTTTTTTTATGTAACGATATACAGCCATTCACTGCCATTATAAAGCTTGGATGAACCAGGACATTTTTGTATATATATCTCCGATTGTATTTGTCTAAAAGAAGAATGTCATATACATCTAGGATGACTTAAGGGTGAGTAAATCATAGGCTAATTTTCATTTGTGGGTGAACTATCCCTTTAATGTCCATAACTACTTTTGTAGTCCCATTTAGCAACATTTTTAAGACAACTAAAAGCTTTAAACACATTTTGTTGCAGTTTTAATGTTCCATTAATGTTGCAAAAATGTCTGTGGTTACCATTACTTGAAGAGACCTCCCATTTGTTCTTATAAATGGAAAAAAATGCTATGGTAAAAAACCCCTAGGAACCCATAGTGAATTACATGAATTTGCCTACAAATTGACATCATGAACAGCTGTATTAGATGATGCGCTAAATATGTATGTTATTGTGTTTTTAGGGCCTTGAATGTGACACTGGTGTTCAACAATGAAGGTCAGCGGTTTGTGAGAGTAGGGTTGGCTGTGCCTCTCTTTGGGTCGGTCTCAACACTCAGAGCCATGGTAGCAGAGGAGGGCAAGATCTCTTCAGACCAGGTGAGACATGCTGTCTATCATATCTGCTGGTGTTTTCTCTCCCTTTGTCTCATCTGTTCCTATTCTTGAACTATTGTGTGCAATACGTCACACTCACACCATTCGTTCATAATAAAATATTGTATTGCACTGCACAAACACACCTTACAAAGTCTTGCTAGAGAAGAATTCCTCTTGCATACATCTTCCAGGCTTGTGAAGAATAATAGCTAATTCATAAGCCATTAAACTGCCTCCTCTGAACACTCCATCTGTTCCTTAATGGAAACTACCCAGACTTGCTCAGCCAGGGCTCAAGGTGTTATTGTGCTGCAAGATACATGTTTAATGAGACTGTTATAATCATTTCTATAATCCTTGAACATGCATTCAATCACACACATCATCACTTATTGAAACCTACTGTAGTGCACATTTGATTTGTTTGATTTTGGCTTTCGTTGGGTCCAACATTCCACATGTCATAATGGTGATTACCATGATGTTACACAAACCTGTTTTTGTGTTTGTTTGGAACACAAACCTCATTGATTCTCATGTCAAGCATGCACATTGAGCTTCCGTTTACCATATTTGACGGTCAGGTGGGTTTGGAATGACATGAGGGTAAATAACTTTGTTTTCTTTTTTGAACTAACCATATAATGTGCGTGTGGTTTAAATTATTAGTATAATAATAGCAACATGCACATTTGCCTTAATAACTTTATTATTATTATTGTAAAAACTTTGTTTTGAGCAGGGCATCCCACACAATATACTACTGTAGATGGTGGCCCCCTCTTGTGGTGGGAGGCAGTAATGAGTGTATGAGTATGTGCATGGCTGGTTTAGAATAGCTTAATCTGACTATGACCGCAATATTATATACTATTTATCTTTATCTACTTAAACCCAAGTTGCTCGTTTATCAGAATAATCCGTTTCATGGTTTGCAATGCCTTTTGAAATGAACATTTCTCTTTCTCTTATAGGTGATTTTGACAGAGATGAACTCAAATGGCTTCCAGCGCTCTTTCTCTGATGAAGATGATATGACGAGTATCTCAGAGAGTGATGTAATCTACGCTTTCCAGGCTCCACCCCTGTCCACCAGAGGAGGTTCCATGCGATTCTCAGGTAACCAAAGTGATGCATAAGGAAATCGACGCAATGCTTCTGCTAATTGAATATTGACAGTTGAAGGTTCTGTTAATGATTTGAGATGTGTCTCACAAGGCCAGAATTTTATTTATTTATTTTTTTTGTGCCAGCTTGTTCTGGCCAAGAACTGCCCACTTAGACCGGAGGAAACCACCGTGTCGTCCTCCCTACCAAGTCATCCAATCTACCATCATCGCCCTCAGTGATTCTAGCTTTTCGAAATAATATTTCACATACCCTTTCAGTTTTCCATAGGTACTGTGCAAAGCTGTGTAACTTCTGTTTTGTTGGCTGCATTTTTGCTCTATAATATAAAGGCTGTGATGACAGATTAGCGATGCTAGAATTTATATTCTAACTTTAATTCCAGAAAATACAATATTTCTGATGAAAAAAGTGCGGACCACTCCCTTTCCCTTTTTTGCTGTTTACATTGCCTAGGGCGGTCACAGACAGATTTGATTCCTCTGGACATCTTTTTCAGTGATATCTGTCAGGTAGTAGGGATATTTTGTGGTATTCCACCAAAAATATTAGCTTACAGCACTTTTAAGAAAAATTTAGGCATAAAAGGCAATGTGCTGGAAAATGTAGCATTATAGATAGATATTTACATGGAAATGTCTTAGTACACGGTGACTTCTCAATCCATTGATGCATTTTCGTGATAGAGTTGCAGCACAACTGAATTTTTTTTTCTCCCTGCTATGTTAACTGTATATCATAAATTCACTGAAAGGTCGAAAGAAAACGTTCTACTTCAAAATTAGGAAGCTCTTTTGAATTACAGATACAACCCGGTTTACAAGTCTTAGCATGTTTGTGTAATATGGCTGTCAGGTGGACGATTGAAGATTGATGACGGTGCTTATGAGGGTTGTCAAAAGTAGAGGATGAAACTAAATTAAGGACCAACTTGCTCCATGTAGAATAAAACAACTTTTTCTAGCTACTGATGTTTAGAAGACTTTTAAAATAGATAAAATAGATATAGATATTGTTTTTTTTTTTTTTAAATAGATATTGTTATAACAATATAATATTAAAATAGATATTGTTATAACAGAAATAATTAAAAGAAAACACTTTGCAAACTGAATGGAATATTTACGGACACTAATCTGCATGTTAATTTATTGTAGTTTAAATTTATATTAAATGCATGTAGCTTTTTTACCCACTTAAGAAGGACTTTAATGTATGCACATGTAATTCCTTTGGCTGTCTTTAAAATATGGTTAAATGTACTGACAAGCATTTAAGTAAACAAAACAACAATAAAAAATAATTTAATGTAATTACATTGAAACTTGTATGTCATGTATTACATATATTTGTGATTACACATGCAATGTTGCAATTTAAAACATATTACCTTTAATATGGAATATTACACTCCAGTTCAAATTACAAGTAGCCTAATTTACATGTGCTTATTTATGCTAGTAAACACATTGATATAAGTGTACTTTAAAGTAAAACTTTTGGCATTACAAAGTGCACTTTTTACTATAATTGGGTAGTTTTTAATAGCAATTGTAAAAACATGGGCAAGAATGTGTGTTTTCTTCAAGTGCTCTTAAGATTTGAAGTACACTACAAGTGGACATTCAATACAATTGAGTGCACTTCTTTTTCACAAGGGTTGATCTTATGTGATTAAAATTTATTTGAACCTTTTCTGGGGGGAAATTGCATATAGGGTGCCTCAGCTGAAATTCATTGCCTACATATTATTAATACTGTATGTCAATATATATTCACGAGAGGTTGTGGAACAACTCATAATATCACAGTATATTCAGCCCGATCTCACGAAAGTTCGTATCTATGGCACGAATGTCATTTCTCGTGGCATTTATACGCCAAAAGCAGTTTTTGCGTGTATTTGGCACGTGATTTTCGGGTACATATTATACGCACTTTTTTGCGTATAATACACACGAACTCCCCACCCCCCTCCCCCCTAAACCTAACCCAGGGTTTTTTAGTGCGTACCATATACACGAAAAAAACACTTTTGGCGTATAAATGCCACGAGAAATGACACTCGTGGTATAGATACGCATCTTCATGAGACTGTGTTGGTATATTATACAAGGTTCACATGGTCAAAACACTTTACTTCCTGCTCAGCTGGCTATCAGCGGTTGGCTATAAGGATATTTTAGTATGATACTATCCATCTTAATTGCATGCATTGCTGATCACAGCAGCCACATTTATCATCAGATAGGTAGCATCAGTAAAATATTGTAAATGACTTATGACATGATGACATGTATAGCCTACTACAGTATAAGTTTTAAATAGGGCTAATATTGAAAATACTGAATTTGAAAGTGTAATGAAGTGTAAAGCAAATTAGGCTCATATACTGTAGATCTCTGTATGATTTGGCCTTTTCTACTATAACGAAATATTTTTTCTTATGCAATTTCCAATCAGATATAGGCTGTGTTGGGTGTCTACCAAGGCTTTATTGAAAAATGAACTTTTGCCATGTGTTAGATTTAGAAATTGATATTCCATCTGATGGAAAATAACAACACTGGGATAACTGCAAAGAAAGACAAGTCACAAATGGATTGGGAATTAGAGTCTCCGTCCTTGTTCTCATCTGTATGCAGCTTTCTTTTTTTCCAAATAAACTTTTATTGTGGTTTAAAGCTCTAAAGCATGCATGCAGGATAATGAAGCGATCCATCTGCAAGGTCAACTGAAGTAAATTCTTTTAAAATGTATTTGTATAACACTTTGTACAACAGTAATTGCCTAAAGGGCTTTTAAAGGGGTAATATAGCTAGACCTTCGATGACAATGATGCATGGTTACAAGAAACACGTAACTTAAAGTTGAGTTCGTAATTAACCTTGGGTAGAACTAAGGATTAAAAGATAAATCTATCTTCCTCTGCTTGGCCTGACTGGAGGACATTTTGAAATAATCAGTAATCTGTGTTGATGTAAATCATGTACAGTAGAAAGTATTTTCACCTGACCAATTTTCTGAGAGAACATTTGGATTGGTCCGGTTTAGTGTTGTCACGGTACCAAAATTTCAGTATTCGGTACCAATACCAGTAAAAATTCACGGTTCTCGGTACCAATTTCGGTACCAAAGCTTAGTTTAAATTTACATATATTTAAGTGTTTATCACGGTTACAAGTATGGAAACTGCACATTTGCATTATAAACACTTTAGAAAAAGATTAGATAAAATGACCTAAAATAAACAATAGTATGCACTAACACATTTTTAAAGTTGTTTGTAAAGTTTTAATCCATTAACATTTATTTAATGCACAATGAATAAAGTGAACAAACATGAACAACCAAGTGTTTGTATTAAATAACATTTTCAATTGCAAACATATGTTGTAAAAATATATTGTTCACTCAATGTGTTGATATGAACTAAGTAATGTTGATGAATGGTATCTTATTGTAGCATCACCAAACTATACAGGAGATAAAACATGTTTTATTTGACTTGACTGTACTTTTATTTAATCTAAAACTGCATTCATATTTAATTTTAAAAAGGGTTTTTAAACCTGCCGAGTTATAAAGGCAAGAATACGCCTAGAACTGGCACTGACATTAAATGACATAAATAGGGATGCGTCGATACTAATACCAGTACTCTGGTGTCGGTTGGATACTACTGTGCTCGTGTACTCGTAAAACTACCCCGAAAGCACTTTAGAGGCCGTTCACATGTCGCGCGTGTTTTTTATGATATTTTTGCGCGTGCTTATTCTCTCCAAAGCGCTTGCTCTCACGCGGCGTCTGTCGTTGCTATGCAACGAGTTTTTATTATGAGCGCGCTTGCCTCGCGCCTATATTTGAAATTGCGAATTTGCATGTAATCGGCCTCTTATGGCAACGTGACATTAGCCTAATCCAAAATATTTCATATGTGGCTCTTTCCTCCTTTCGTTTCAACAAGTGGATTCAGAGAGAGAGCGATATATCAGTGTTATGAAGAGGACGCAACTGTGCACCTTTCTGGATTAGGTATTCGGTACCCAGAAAAGCTGGTACCGTAACATTTTTTTTTTTTAGTACCGACTTGGTACCGAAGTACCGAGTTTTTTGACAACACTAGTCCGGTTACAAAAGATAAGCCTGTCATTGCTTTTAAGCGTAATGTTTTCTACCGAAAACTTGATCACTTGTTCTTATTTTCACTTTGATCATTTTAAGACTATGGATTATCTCTTTTTCCAATTGACCTATGGCTAAGCCACGCCCCCTCCACTCACTCGGACAAACAGTCAACGTTCGGGGACAGGCGATATGGCAGCTGTCACATTAGGAGACATTTCACAGAAGGCAATTGGTGATTTTTGGTGACAGAAAGATTATATATTATCTTGAACTAGTCACCTAAAGGGCCTTAACTATGCATTGGAGGGTTATATTAATAATTTTATTATTATTAATTTTAAAAGCTTCAGCTCCAGGCAAAAATGTACAGGGCACAGTGTAAATGTGATAAACCGCATATTGTTGCCATCACCATTTGTTGCTACAGTATTTTCATGAATCATTCAGCACAACATTGTTACCATTTGTTATCTCGGTTATTTACAGATACATTAATGAAGCTAAGTGACATGTACAATGCAGCTAGAAGTTAACGTTTTCTAATGTTAGGCTAACGTTACGTTAGAGATTTTAAAGATAACGTTCAAATACGTTGTCGACTTAACTTAGAACCGATGTAGACGTTTAGTTGGTGTACAGCATAACTTAATCTCGGTTGAGATGTGGTTTGGGAAAGGGTAAAAAAAAAAAAATCACACCGTCGCCCAGCCTCTCGGGAACCTATGTCGGAGTTGCATGTACCCCATGCACACCGTTTGACCATTTTAAACTTAAAATGACAAGAAAAAAAACGAATGAATGTCCGAGTGTATTGGGTTACCTACGCACTGTGATTTGCTCATCACGTTTGAGGGTGTGGCTTAGCCAGAGGTCAATTGCCATATGCTCCTGTGCTTTCCGTGTGTTTTCTTACAGATATAGTAATTATAGCTCATCAATATCAGAAAACAAGTGCTACCCAGCTTTGTCATGGGCCTCATTTCTTTTACAATGTGCAGTATATTAAGAGTGTTCATCAAGCTGTGAGAAACTTTAAATTACATTATAAATGACTTTTTGCTGACTTTGCTTGAAAGCATGTTTTATATACATGCAGCTACTACTGCAGTGAAAGCTTCAGAGACAGTATGTCATGACTCTCTGCCTCATTACACGTGACAGTTACCGATCGGCACTAAAATGTGGGTTGTAGTCTTCTGTCACTCTGCAATTATGTCACAGCTTTTTGTCCAATTATAAAGCCCTTTCTTAAAATTGCTAGATTCTTTCACTGAACTTTTTTACAGAAAATTGAGCATCCCTTTCAGATTCAAGATGTATACAAATTAGGATAGTGCATACATTGTTTTCTCTACTCAATGCTAATTTTTTTTATGTATTTGAGGAGTGGAGAACAGTCTTAATCTAGCATTTGTCATTGAGTCATACCCACTCCTGTCTTAAAAAACCTGGGCAAAGCACTTCATCTTTATTAACATGAGAATTTGACAAAATGGAGTGGAATGGAAAAAACGGAGTGCCCACATACAGTAGCTACAGTACACTTTATAACCTGTAAGTTGATTAAAACATAATGCAATGCACTTACTGCCTCAGATGCGGCCATGCGCAGACAGACAAAACACGCATGTCTGAAATTCTCCTAAATTCACTGGTCATAAACATTGTAACTCCCTTTGAACTTGAATTTGGTCAAAAATAATAATATAATGACAGTAATATACGACGATACAATTTTTTTTTTTTTATAATATAGACCCCATTGACTTCCATAGTAGGAAAAAATACATACTATGGTAGTCAATGGGGATTGAGATCTGTTTGATTAAAACATTCTTCCAAATATCTTCCTTTGTGTTCAGCAGAACAAATAAACACATAGAGGTTTGGAACAACTTGAGGGTGAGTAAATGATAGAATTTTCATTTTTGGGTGAACTATCCCTTTAAGTGCTATACAAGTAACTTAAAGGGTCATGATGAACTGCATAGAGCATCACAGTCCCGCCCACAGCCCGAGAGAGCGCTGGTGCCGGAAGTAAATTTCCCATTCATTTCTCCCATTGACATTTTGTAAAATCCATATCTAAAGAGTATTAGAGCATGTCTGAGGATAATCAGCTACGGCTGAACTCATAAGCATACAACACATCATTTCGAGTGAAAAAACGAAGAGAAAATACAAAAAAAGTCGAGGGTACAAACCTGTGTACATATTTTCATTTACGAGCAAAGGAACTACTCCTCCCATAAACCACCGCACCTCACTGAAGTCGTCTGAAAACCACCATGAAAGAGCCTTTTGAGCGACTTCCAAATCTGACGACGGGCACGTGAACTTTTTCCTCCAGTGAATTTTATATAGTTAATGTACAGGGAAACCCATTTTCCTCGATTTACTGAAGCAAACGCATTTGCAGCTCAACATGCAAAAACATTGAGTATCTGGCTCACTCATTAGCTAAGCTGTGGCAACTGCACATCCAATGGCGCGCGGGCGTCTCAGAAGTGCGACCAATGAACTTAGCCCTACGTCATCAAGCGATCTTAAAGGCCAATTTATACTTCTGCGTAGGGTGCGCGCAGTAGGTACGGCGTAGCATACGCACAGACGCGTCCCATACCGCGTACCCTTCCGCGTTGCCTGACGCGCACCTCTTCAAAAATGTAACTACACGTCGCGACGACGCGGACCGCAAGATCGGTGATTGGTCGGCTTGGTAGCGTCGTATTTCCTCCTACGCATTTCCGCACGTATTCTCACGCATTTCCACACGTACCATCTCCTCCGACGTCTTCTGTCATTTCTGCCTTTCAGTTTTAGTAATTTCACTAAAATGAACTGTTTTTCCACCTCAATAAGCTCCAACTCCAACATGATCCACTCTCTTTCAGTCGCTATTGCTTGTAGTAACCTAGCCGTGAGGAATCTAAACACAGTGGAACATTAAAACCCTCCGCCGCCAACTAGCGTTTCGGAGCAGTACTGCAGAGCAACCAAGACCTGAACGCAGAAGTATAAATGCTCACGACGGCGTCGCCTACGTGCGAAGCCAACGCCGTACACTACGGCGTACCCTCGACGCAGAAGTATAAATTGGCCTTAAGTCTTCACGTACCTTCGCGGGGTTTCAGACACGTGACACGTGACACGACTTCCACCAATCAGATGCATCACTGTTGAATTGTGGGATTGTTCAGGATTGTGGGTAATGAAGTACTTATCCAATACATCGCGAATAAAAGGCATTTATCTTAAAACAAGGTTAGTGCCCCATAAACTTTTGGCGTTTATATGAGCACATACAATCACTTAGTACAGCCGTAGCTGGTTTTAAGTCTACCATGTACGGTTATGTTTTTATGGCTTATATCTCAAATGTCAATGGAGAAATTGCATTGAATTTTTACTTCCGGCACCGGCTGTGGGCGGGACTGTGATTCTCTATTGTTTTATTGTTTTATAATGTTTCCTGGGGTGCACAAATTATGTTAGTATGATGTTTACTTCAAAATTGTCAGAATTTAGAAATAAAGGCATTTTTGATGCCCCTGATTTTAGCCCTCTGATTACGCCCCTTCAAACAGTGTAAATGCACTCTGCTGTGATTAGCTAACATATTTACTATTACAGCTCTCAAGGTTAACTATTGGTGGAAAGTGTTGATTATAGCACAGCACTATATTTAGATCTATAGCATTATATTTATATCATGGGATGAAAGGTTGCAGTGATGAGAATGCAGCCAATCATAGACATGTTGAGCACATGAATGCTGTGATCTGGTCATTGTAACTGTAACTCTCACGAAAGCTTTCATCATAACTAAGAGTGCAAACAGAATGTAAATAAAAGATTTGTTGATTATAACGGGAGTTTTGGCGTGAGTCCAGATCAGCCACTGGTAAACTTGCGCTGTTTGATTGACAGCTCCAGTGATTGTAAAGAGAGCATTCTTTGATTGCTTTCTATGTAATTTAATCAGTCTAAATAGTAAAATTTTTTCATCCTACTAAGAGAAACAATGTGAAGTTGACTGTTTAGTCACTGGTTTGATTTACTGACACACAGACAAAGAACGTCTGACTGAAGGTACATGAATCATTACATATAAGAAATCACTGGTCAAAGATCGTACTTGTTGTGGCATTACTGCCAGGTCTGTTTGCAAAGCCTGTGCTGAAATTGCGACTGATTTACTGGTGAATTCACACTAAGATCTACTGAACAAACAATAATGCTCAACTGAGAGGTTCACATTGTTGAAAAAAACAACACACTCCTAGCATTAGGACCCTTTAGGTAATATTATTTTTAGACCAGTCATCCTGTATCTCTCCTCTCTCCTTGTCATCTCACTCACACGCAGTGTCTGTCTTTCACCTATAGGCGTAATGTACTCGTACATTATACGAGACTTTCTCTGGGCTTGGTTACTATAAATGCTGTTTTTGGACTAACAAGTATGTTTCCAGTTCTGAAACACATGACTCCTATAGCAAAGTAAAGTCAAACCTTCTCATCTTCAAAGTATTGCTCCATTTAGTGTGGTAACAAAGGAAAATTATGGAAGACTGAAGGCAAGCCAGTGGGTGATAGATTACTTACAGTAATACCCTACTTATATCAAAGAGTAATGTAATCTATTACATTATACATTTTAGCTAATACAATTTGACTACTTTTTTTATTAATTTTATAGCACTTTTCCACTGCATGGTATGGCTCGGCATGGCACGGCTTGGCTCGGTTAGCTTTTTCACTGCAGTTTAGTACTGCTTAAAAGTGGGTGGGATTATAGACTGAACATTATAGTTGCGGCGCCTCTATTCGGTTGTTAAGTCTGACGTCACGCGTGACGTTTAGCCTCTTCCGGGTCCAAGCGCTCCGCTCGTCCATATCTAATTAACGTTACAACCCATAACGTTAGACTAAGCCCTTTTCTTAAAGGACTGGCTTCGCTTCAGCGCCAGTGGGTGTTAGGGATAAAGGAAAGAATTGTAACTTACCTTATCAACTGCAGCCATTTTCTCTTTTCTTTCTCGTCACAGGGAAAGCGGTAGAATGACAAGTGAATGTCACTTGTTTTTTTTAACTCCGATCTATTTAAACAACATGGGACACAGCACTGCGGCATGTTAAAACTCGGGCAAAAGCGGTAGTAGAGAGGACCCAGCATTTGGACCCGGAAACAGTATTATCAGAGCGTGATTACGTCACGACTTAACAACCGAATTGCCATGGCATCATTGTAAACGTGTCATTAGCAATAAATCACAGGAGCAATAAATCGATTAAAGCTATAAAACAATACGAATAAAACACTAACACAAAAATAAAACACAAAAAAGTGCGACTATATGACTGTTACCTGACATTAGAGAACTTAAATCATGAAAATGTTTTGTTTTGGAATCTGATTACTAGGGTTGGGTATCGTTTGAATTTGAACAATTCTGATTCCGATTCCTTGTTTCGATTCCGGTTCCTAACGATTCTCAATTCCGATTCTTTTAAGAGGCAGGGTCAAAAAAGTTTAGCTAACCTTGCTAACCAACGGTCTTTCGGAAGGAAATAATCCTTTCTGAAGCAAATACTCCTTCTGTCACAAATACTCCTTTTGTCACAAATTTTGCATTTTGCAGAGATTTCGTTATTTTTAGAAAAGTGAAGCCACACTTTGGACCGCCGACGTAAGCTACTCATGTTTGACTCGCGCGGTTATGCCAACACTTCCGGTAGATGCTTCTTCGTTGGTGTTGTTCAGCGGTTTCTTCTTCCGCTCGGGCGGACTGTGAATATCGAAACTATGAATCGAAATTTTAACCTTTGAACGATTCCGGGAAAAACGAAAAGTTAGTCCCGGTTCTAATCGATTCTCGATACCCAACCCTACTGATTACATAATCCAGATTACATATAATCAGTTACAGCTAAAAACCTACAACTAACCAGCTCTGTTAAGAGCCTCTAATGGCTCCTAATTTGGCCTTAAAATAAAATCATTGCTGAACAGAAGAATTCTGTCAATATCCAAAAAGAACTGCATTGTTCTGCAAATGCATTCAAACTGTGGGTTGGTTTTATTGTGTTTGCATCTGTGAAAGTGTGAAATGTATGTGTGTGTCAGTGAGGGCCAAGTTTAATTATGGTTCTCACAAGCTCACAGTTCCCCTCTTCAATCTGCTTCAGCTGGCTCTCAAATGAGACAATGACGAGTAAGGCCTGCTGTGAGTGTACGATAGAGAGCGAATCAGAGAGTGAGAGAGAAACATTTCCATGCTGCCATGAAAAGAAGAAATGTACATAAGCTCTTGCTACTTATCTCATTGGTTTGCTTAAAGCTGCAGTCTGTTGTTTTCTCCTCTTTGTCGCCATCTCTGTTCGAAATCTGCAATTGCAGTCATTCGCGGAATTATCAACTTTACGTGAGTTGTACTTCAACACCCTCGACACGGCACAGCGTGGATGAACACAGTGTTTGAGGAGACTGTGAGGCTGTAAGTCACCGTGCCGGCGTGGATACTGGCATTCAGAATCACAGATTAAAGGCTCTATGCACAACTTACTTCCACATTCTGTAAAACAGATCGCATCACGTGACGCTCGGCATAAAGACTATTCTTTTTGGAAGTATGACCAACATTAAGAATTTTCCCCGGAAAACGTCATCTGAACTAGTGAAAACATCCCCTTTTGTTCTGTTTCTGACTGCAGTAAATCGTGCTGATTAAATCTAACAATCACTTTTAAGTTATCATATCATTCAAATCCGTGCAAATTATACTTTGTTCTCAAAACGTCAGCCTTGTGTGACTACATGTAATGTCCTTCTGATATTATCCTTGTTTCCGCATGCAGTCTCTTTTTTCTGTGGCTACTCGGATGTCCGAACAAAGTCTTTTGCATTTTACAACGGGTGAATTTCTTGTCACTGGTTATTGTCGTTTGAACCTTTCTGGATCCGTCATCAAATTGATAAGTTTAATTATATAAAAGTTAAAACTTAAACTTAAAACTTAAAAATTATACAAAAGTTTTCTGTGATGGGTAGGTTTAGAGGTAAGGGTTAGTGTTAGGAATATATAGTTTGTACTTTATAAAAACCATTACACCTATGTAGAGTCCCCGTAAAATGTGCGTGTGTGTCGTCCTGCATTGTTGGTTTTTAATCACAATTCAGAATCAAACATCCACTTCTAAATGAAGCGAAAGATTAGAGCATGCCACCAAGGAAACCAAAGGGTAGTTATAAGATTGATGCAGGAATAAAATGATACATGTATCCATGTTTCAAACAGTGCTACTTGGTGTCTACACATACTGATACACAACATACTGTATATAAAAACACAAGTAAGAGAACACTACGGTATATAACACTCATGCTTTCCATTTAAGCCACGTACGGAATTTGAGATGCAAAAATGGGTCATTGAGAAGACATATATTGACATCACCAAGAGCATACAGTATACAGTACTGACCACCTACTGTTTACATATTCAGTGTCAGTACATACAGTGCATCCGGAAAGTATTCACAGCGCTTTACTTTTTCCATATGTTGTTATGTTACAGCCTTATTCCAAAATGTATTCAATTAATTATTTTCCTCAGAATTCTACAAACAAGACAGTGTGAAAGAAGTTTGTTTGAAATCTTTGCAAATTTATTAAAAATAAAACGAAAGCACACTTATGTTTGGCCAGTTTCTCCCATTCTTCTTTGCAGAACCTCTCAAGCTTGATCAGGTTGGATGGGGAGTGTCAGTGCACAATCATTTTCAGATCGGGTTCAAGTCTGGGCTCTGGCTGGCAACTCAAAGACATTCAGAGTTGTCCTGTAGCCATCCCTTTGTTATCTTGGCTGTGTGCTTAGTGTCGTTGTCCTGTTGGAAGATGAACCGTTGCCCCAGTGTGGAGCAGGTTTTCGTCAGTGATGTCTCTGTAAATTGCTGCATTCATCTTTCCCTCGATCCTGACTTGTCTCCCAGTTCCTGCTGCTGAAAAACATCCCCAGAGCATGATGCTGCCACCACCATGCTTCACTGTAGGGATGGTATTGGCCAGGTGATGAGCGATGCCTGGTTTCCTCCAGACATGACGCTTGCCATTCAGGCCAAAGTGTTCAATCTTTTGATTCATCAGACCAGAAAATTGCGCTGTGGTCTGAGAGTCCTCCAGGCCGACTGTCATGTGCCTTTTACTAAGGAGTGGCTTCCGTCTGGCCACTCTACCATACAGGCCTGATTGGTGGAGTGCTGCAGAGATTGTTGGTCTTCTGGAAGGTTCACCTCTCTCCACAGAAAAACACTAGAGCTCTGTCAGAGTGACCATCAGGTTCTTGGTCACCTCCCTGACTAAGGCCGTTCAGTTTGGACGGGCGGCCAGCTCTAGGAAGAGTCCTAGTGGTTCCAAACGTCATCCATTTTCAGATGATGGATTCATTCATTCATTCATTCTGTACCCTTTACCAAATCTGTGCCTCGATAGAATCCTGTCTCGGAGGTCTATAGACAATTCCTTGGACTTCATGGCTTGGTTTGTGCTCTGACATGCACTGTTAATTGTGGGACCTTATGTAGGCAGGTGTGTGCCTTTCCAAATCATGTCCAAACAACTAAATTTACCACAAGTGGACTCCAATCAAGTTGTAGAAACATCTCAAGGATGATTGAAGGAAACGGGGTGAACCTGAGCTCAATTTTGATTGTCATGGCAAAGGCTGTGAATACTTATGCGATTTTCTTTTTTCTTTTTTTTTTTTCCTAATTTGCAAAAATTTCAAACAAACTTCTGCCACATTGTGATAATGGGGTATTGTTTGTAGAATTTAAAGGGAAATAATTAAATCAATCCATTTTGGAATAAGGCTGTAACAACAACAACAACATGTGGAAAAATTTAAGCTCTGTGAATACTTTCCAGATGCACTGTATTAAAGCAATAAGCCCAAAGAACTGTACTTTACAGTGATTTTATAACAGCTAATGGGCAGAGCAGAAAAAATATGAAAATGTAAACAATTAAAAATAATGGAATTGTTGGATAAATACCCCTTTAACTCACTGTAAGTTTATGAAACCTTTATTTTTAGTTTTGATGGCACTGCTTCTCGTTTTATCACTGAACGAATTTATAATTACATATTATTATTTTGCACTTTTGATGTTTAATACGATGTTTATTTCTTTTTAAATTTCATAGGGATCCATCACTCCCTCCCTTCGTCCCCATATATCGCAGAGCCCAAAGGTCACAGGTTGCCACCCTCAGGGACGTTATCATCAGAATTCTTGAATCAGGGTGGTTCTTCAAAGATCCTCCTGTTACTCTGCAATGTTGCTGGATCTGGCCAAGAAGCTACAAGGTGACAAATCCACTACTTCACTATCTTAAACCCAATGTTACAGAAGGATCCCATTTAACCTTTTTGCCAATTGAACCCCAAATTGTTAGCTTGAATTCCTCACTGAAATTTGAATGTTCTAACCCCTTTGATGGATAGTTAAATGGAGCTTAAAGGGTTAGTTCACCCAAAAATGAAAATTAAGTCATTAATTACTCACCCCCATGCTGTACCAACCCCGTAAGATCTTCGTTCGTCTTCGGAACACAAATGAAGATATTTTTGATTAAATTTGAGAGCTGTATAACTACCACATAGGCTCCTACGGGACTGGCTCTTGACGGCCCAGAAAGTCAATGAAGAAAATGTTTAAATATTCCATGTGACTACAGTGGCTCAACTATAAGTTTATCAAGCGACGAGACTACTTTTTGTGCGTTAAAAACAAACAAAAATAACGACTTATTCGACTATTCCTTTTCTTCCTTGTTGGCCTGAAACGAGACTTCCTTAGATTTCCATGACGCATGCGCGAGAACTGAACTGAAGTAGTTGAAGGAGATCGCAATTCTCGCGCATGCGTCGTGGAAATCGTATGGAAGTCTCGTTTCAGGCCAACAAGGAAGAAAAGGAATAGTCGAATAAAGTCGTTATTTTTGTTTGTTTTTTCGCACAAAAAGTAGTCTCGTCGCTTGATAAACTTATAGTTGAGCCACTGTAGTCACATGGGATATTTAAACATTTTCTTCATTGACTTTCTGGGCCGTCAAGAGCCAGTTCCTTAGGCAGCCTATGTGGTAGTTATACAGCTCTCAAATTTCATCAAAAATATCTTCATTTGTTTTCCGAAGACGAACGAAGGTCTTACGGGGTTGGTACAGCATGGGGGTGAGTAATTAATGACTTAATTTACATTTTTGGGTGAACTAACCCTTTAAATGTTTATAATTAAAGTTGTGGTCAGAATTACTGGCACCCCTGGTAAATATGACCAATGAATGCTGTAAAAAAAAAAAAAAATTTGCATTGTTTATCCTTTTGATCTTTCTTTAAAAATTTTAACTTAAAAATCTAACCTTTCATTGATGAATATAATGAATAAATCCAACTAAAGATGCACTGATTCTCAACTCTGGGGAGTGGCAGTCTTTGTCCCTAACCTCCCGCTGTCAATCAAAGTCCCACTCCCTCACTCGTGGACACAGGGCAATGGGTGGAAACAGATGACGGATATTCCCCTGGAACACCTATAAATGCCAGGATGACATTTTAGGGCCTAAGTAAGGAGGGAGAGGGAGAGGGAGATGTTTGTGTACTCCACCTTAATGGCAGATGCCTCCCAGCCTCTGGTCCACATTTGATAGTGAAGTTGCCTTTCATGAGAGAGGTGAATTGTGTAACCTTGGCATTGTTAATTTGATCCTGTTAATGTGCATTTAAAAAATAAAAAAGTTCATTTCCCCAAAGAGTGTGAGTGCTTCGGCTCTGTAGCATTTTTTTTTGCTTGACTCAACTAATGTCACTAGTTAGGAGCAGGACTACCTGTAATATCTGATTACTGGGGAAGTGACTATTTTATGGCGCTTTTCCATTACTAGTATCAGCTTGGCTCGCCTCGACTCGGCTTGCTTTTCGCTCCGTTTTCCATTGCAGACAGTACCGCCGCAAATAGTAGAAATAACTTCATAAACTTAATAAATTGCTTCAAACTAAACTCTGAATGTGTTTCAAATATTTGATGTTGCTAACCTGGCAAACTCTACCAAATCCAGTGATTATCATCCTCAACAAGCAAGCATGACTTAATAAATGTGGTGTCGCCTTTGCAATGTTCAGGGAGGGAAGAGTGAGGCAAGGATTTATTGCAGCAGTAGTTTATTTCAAACAAGAAGATAATCCAATTTGTGGAGATGACAGCTTAGTTTAACCAAGACAAAAACTGATTAACTCGAACTACAGGGCTAGATGGATTTATACAGGGGAAAATGAGGAACTAAACAAGACACAGGTGAACATAATCAGAAACCATGAAAACCAAAAACCTTAAAAACAGGAAGAGAAAACCGAAGCAATGCAATAGAAATATATTTCAGAATAAGAATCTTAAACCGGTATAACATGACACCCTTACTCTTGTAATGTCAACCAATCAGATTAGAGCTTACCGGATTGAGAAAGTGCATATTTATATAGTCAGATAAGTTAAACTTTAGAGTAGTGATGCAGGGAAAAATATAAAAGTCTTCGGTCAACATAAAATTGTGGTATCTCTCATTTTGACTTTTGCTTTCTCTCCAGGTTTGGGCCTCCGTTCCTGATAAGAGTAGAAAGGACTCTTTCTTGGGATCATTTGCGACAGAGTGTCTGCAATAAGCTTTACTTATTTAAAAAAAATATCATCGTAAAGGTGAGTGTGAGCTGATCATTGATTAGTACTCTCAGGTTTTGATGTTCGTGCAATGTGCTGTGGTTAGAGTTTGGGTGATATTTGGATATTTATATTTATATTGGATATTGGATATTTAATTTTTTTTATTATGACAGAAGCCTCTCAATAATTATGACACCGCTCTCCCTGCAAGCTTAAATGTTCAGATGAGGGATGGATAATCACAGACCAATTAGTTGAGGTGAGAGGAGATGAGGAGAAAGAGTCATGTGTACAGTATACACCCGTTGAACTTACTGATTGAATATGAACAAATGTGTTAATTATTATTCATCAGTCATTAGCTTAGATACATGGTGAAGTGCTATGTTATTTCCTTTATAAGTTTGAATATGCCATGGTCATGTGCCAACGCTGCCCTCTGAGGGTCACTTTTGGATCCGGTTTCCCAAAAAAAGAGATTCTTGTTTAACATTCATGAAGTTTGTCATAAAGTCAGTGAATAATCTTGAATTAAAATTCTAAATATATTTTGAATTACCATAGTATAATATATTTAACTTACAGCTTTAGTCATATCATTTAAATGCCATAGATGTCACTGATGTTTTGTAACGCCAGTCTTGTTCATTAGTTATTTGTTCCTACAGTATTAGACAACAATCTGAATGTTTTGGAACATGTTTCAGAAAGTGAATGAGATCGAAAGACACACGAGATCTTACATTGTCTTCTAAGTGCTTCAGTACAACGTATTGGCCAGTACTGCAGAGTTGTATTGTTTTAACATCTTTTCACGATAATAAATTAAAGGACCAATATAAACTCACCTCCTCAAACAAAAGACTGCTGCCGTTTTTAATCTGTTCATTGGTTCCCATTAAATCTTTAATTTATCACTCTGTACGCTTGGATGCAGCTCCATTCTGTTCTATTTCTGCTTAATATCTTGATGGTCCTCTCTTCCTCGGTTCCACAATACTACTTGTTATTCACGGAGAAAGGAATAAACATGCCCCTTTTCAAACCTCTTTTAATGCATTAGTCATACCAGAGAGTTTGTGAATTAAGAATTTTTCATAGGCCTATTTGCAGAAAACATTTGATCTTTATAAGGATCTTATTCTAAATAAAAGTTTGATATGTTGTTGCTTGCATGACATTGCTCTTATATACTTGCATGTGAACCTTTAGGATTATCAGAAATTTGAAAAGGTCATTGGAATAGGGTTATTGTTAATGGGATCAAATTGGCCCTGGTCAACTGAACAAAGGTAAACCTGGAGTTGAAAAGAGTTAGTTCACCATTAAAATGATGCTTCTGTTATTTGCTCACCCTCGTGTTGTTCCAAACCCATAAAACTTCATCTTCTAAACACAAATGAAGATATTGTTCATAAAACTTTCCCTCAATTCAAACTTCAAAAGTTCAGGCTTTTATTCACATATAAACATTGATCAGCGCACATGCATAGAACACAAAACTCTTTTCCACCTATCATATTACAGGACTTGCTATTAACGTATACGTATATTGCTATTAACGTATACCGTCTAAGTAGAAGATACTACAATGTTACTTTACATAGGAGTGGTTGTCTTAACAAATATCACTCCAGGAGAAAGACATCTTGTATTCTAGAAAGAGCCCCATGGTAACATCTATAAGACTTGTGGGCCTCTCTTACATTATTTAAGATTAGTGTTTCTCAGTCCACCATCCAGCAAACACTCTACAAAAATAATATTGCTACCCGTCTAATGTTTGCCAGAGACCGTGAGCCTGAAGACTATTGGAAGAATGTCCAAGATTCCTAAATATAAGTTTTGGTTTAAATGAGAAGCATTACATTTGGGGAAAAGCAAAATACTGCATTCAATATGATAATAATCCCAACTGTAACGCACGGTGGTGGCATTTTTATTATTGTTTGGGGCTAATTTACTGTGTCTGGACAAGGCTTGAGATCACTGATGGAACGACGAATCCTGCGTAACTTGTTGAAATGGTTCATGTCGCTTGTAATCGCTCCATCCGTGTGGATAGACGTCAATTAAACCGCTTGTAAAAAATGTCACGTTACATTTATATATTTATAACTTCCACCACAGATTAAAAATATAGGTAATTTATTTAGCAATTGCGTGATGTATAATTGCGACCTTTTGTCTCGCAATTGCGGAATTACATTTTATAAAGTTATGAGAGAAACTCACAATTCTGAGGAAAAAAGTCAGAAGGCAATTATCTTTTGAAAATGTTTATTCATTGGTGGAAGAAAGCTTCTATACATTTACCTTAGATAGCAAGAAAAAAAATGCTATAGAGTATTTTGCTAAATATTAGCACTATAGGCCTATTACATATTGTAACAGTTTGACTCTTTGTTTCCCCCTGTTTTCTAGTCTTTTGGTTTAGTCCTGTTCTGTTTTCCCGCCTCTCATCTGTTTCCTTACCAACCGTCATTAGTTCATTTTCATCACCTGTGTCTTGTAATCATCGTCATCTGTATCACCTGGTTTTGGTTCATTTAGTGTCTGTATTTAGTTTCCTTCAGTTCAGTATGTCCTCGTCGGTCGATGTTAATGTTTTATGAGTGTGTGGGTTATCTTCTGCCTGTCTTCCTTGTACCCGTTTGGAGTTTTGAGTAAATGTTTTGAATTTGAGCTTTGCGTCAGCCTCAGCCTCAGCCTGTCTTCATTCCACACTACTCCGTGACTCATATTATATTAAAATGTTGGGTTCCACTTTATATTAAGTAGCTTTAAGTACTATGTACTTACATCGAACAATAAGTACAATGTATTATTGTGTTCCTGTTGTATTGTAAAACACTTTTGCTGCTATTGAGGTGTGATAGGGTAAGGTTAGGGACAGGTGTGGTTGTATGGGTCGGTTTAAGGGTGGGTTAAGGTGTGAGGGGAGGGTCAACAGTGTAATTACAAATGTAATTTCATAGATTAATTACAACTGTAATTACATGCAGGTATTTTCAAAATATAAGTACAATGTAACAACATTAGTACACCATAAGTCCATTGTATCAAATTATTAATTTCAATGTAAGTACATAGTACTTAAAGCCACTTAATATAAAGTGGGTCCAAATGTTGTTATTATTATAAAAATTAAAAATTGTTAATTTTAATCTTTAATAATAATACCAGCTGACAGGGATCTCTGTATGTTTACAGCATTAGTAGAGAGATGTTTTTTTTTTCCCTGAAAAGAAGTAACATGTAGCTTTTGTACTTGGTATTTATCCAAATGAATCGATATTTAATCAGGATCGGAATTGAATCTCAAGCGAATGGATTGATATCCTGAAAGTTGTACAGTAGGCTACCAGTTATTGCACCATGTAAACATTGTAATATTTAAACTTAAAGGGTTAGTTCACCCAAAAATGAAAATTCTGTCAGTATTTACTCACCCTCAAGTTGTTCCAAACCTCTATGAGTTTATTTGTTCTGCTGAACACAAAGGAAGATATTTGGAAGAATGTTTTAATCAAACAGATCTCAATCCCCATTGACTACCATAGTAGGATGGTAGTCAATGGGGAATGAGATCTGTTTGATTAAAACATTCTTCCAAATATCTTCCTTTGTGTTCAGCAGAACAAATAAACACACAGAAGTTTGGAACAACATGAGGGTGAGTAAATACTAACAGAATTTTCATTTTTGGGTGAACTAACCCTTTAAGGAAATTCTATTTAGTGACATTGAAGTCAAAAGTTTGTTTTTATTTTTACAAAAGTTGGCGGCCCTGCTCTTATGCTCACCATGGCTACAATTATTTTATCAAACATATAGTAAAACTGTGATATTATTTAAATTGAAAACTGTTTTCTATTTCATTTATTCCTGTGGTGGCATAGATGAATTACCAGCAGCCATTACTCCAGTGTTCAGTGTCACATGATCTTTCAGAAACCATCCTAATAATTATAATAATAACCATGTAATTTCTAAGTTATTGTCTGGGGTTGGTGTGCAGCATGCATGAATGAGGTGAGGAGTAAACAACAGGGAGTAAACAGACTTTATTCTGAATCCATAACTCTCAGGAGAATAGTTAGAGAATAGAGATAGAGAATAAAGAATAGGATTGTTACATTTGTGCTAAAATGCTGTGTTTTGCCTTCCACAGACTACTGAACTGTTTAACATGCGTGTGGTGGGTGGGTCGGCTTCCTGCAGTTACCTGTCTCCCAACGACAGCAGACCTCTGTGCCACCCAACTGTGGACAGGTGAGCCCACATTCAGCACCCGAAATGTTAATTTATGTTTTTGAAAGAAGTCTTTTGCTCATCAAGGCGGAACGTGTTGGTCAAAATGTAGTAATACGGTACACTTTCTTGCAGAATTTAAGGGATTTTTTTTTTTTTGGTTATCTTTCTGACCCCAAACCATGTACAACACTGAGTGCTTATCAGTGCAGTGCTGCTACTGGAAAAAGTTAATATCTCCAGCTGCTTTAAACTTTTTAATTGGTCTCCAAACACCCACATCACAGTATTTTAACCTAGTTTGGACTAATTGTATCTCTTCTCTGCATCATGTTTGTGAGGCTCTAGAGAGACAAACCCAACAAGCTAAACCATGAAGAGCTCATCCTCACAGTGCTGTAGGTGTAACGCACACGACTCTCAAAAGCCAATGATCCATTTCTCAATTTAAACAGCTTAAAACCTAGTTCCACAGTCGTGACTGCAGCCTCATTTGCTCCTCTGCCTGCTATTCTGGGCTGTTTTCCATTCTCTAAAGTGAATATAACAGAAATCGTATGTTTTTATTCGTAAATTTGTTTTGCTTTAAAGTTCAAGGTTTTTAAATGATAGTTCAGTAGAATAGAATTTTAATCTTTAGTGCAGATTATGTATGAAACCACAAACTAATACTGGGTTTGACGGTAATGTGTACGTTTGTGTGTGCGTAAAGAAATGACAGGAATAGATGGGATAGATGAAGTGACGCATGAAAAATAAGAATGTTTTTATTTCTGAATTACATTGCATGTAATTAGCTACTCCCCAACACTGCATACCCCAGTTTTTTTAAGTACTTTGGAATACCATGGAAATATTTATATCTAAATAGTGTGTGTGTATGTATATGGTCATCATGGTATTACCATCTGATAGCATCACTATACCAGACTAGAACAGTACATTTTTGTAAGTTTTGGAAATGTGAATGTTTTTAACATTTTGCAGAGGTGTTTGATCATATTTTCTTACCAAAGCATCATTGTTTACTCACATTTATGTCTGTCTGTCACTGTATAAATAGGTTGTTTATTTGTAATTATGATGTTCAGATGATAGCAGAGTCGTTCCCATTTCTCATGTGGTTACCTGCTGTTCTCTGACGCAAGCTGCTGCTCTTATGTGCTGAAAGACAGCAGTGTTTAACTGTGCAAGTAATTAAGTTTGTCAGCCATTGCTGAAGATGTATTCATTCATCTATCTAGAGGTTTCACAACGCAAGATTGAGATAAGACGACCGCATTTTCCAAGCAATGACAGGAAGCATATGGTTGCCACAAACATTTATCATCAAAAAGATGGTTGTATGAAGAAAAGTTCAGAGAACAGAACAAAACAATGAAAAGTTTGGTAGCACTTTATTTTACAGTCCTGTTTCGCATGTACATACTATGTATTTAGTATAGCAGTTACAATAGCAATAGGTTCTAACCTTGAACCTATCCCTAAACCGAACCTTAGCCCATGTAGTTACCGTATACCAGTACTTTCTTGGGTAAGTACACTGTAAGAACAAGTACTGCAAAACGCGTACTGAAGTGTAACGCAAAGTTTCAGTGTAACTACTGTGTGTATGTGTGTGTGTGTTTGTTTGTTTGTTTTAGATCCCCAAAGTTCAGTTTGAGATAAGGTAAATTGGTAGTGTAAGACGAGTTAAGTGTAAGATAAGAAAACTGTGTGTGTGTGTGTGTGTGTGGAGCTGTCTTCTCAATAGGCCAGCGTTGATGAATCCAAGTGAATTCCCCTCACGTCTCTGAATTATTGTTCCCTGCTTTTAAATCCTCTCAGAAACAATCGCAATTAACGCAGACGGACTGCGCGTCAGAATTAATCTGGCTTTAGCCCAGCTCTCAGTAAAACTCAGCCATGCTCCAGTCACATCTTCAAATTACGTCACACTCCTTTCTGCCGCAGTTTTTCCCTCTGTCATATTTGATCGATTGTTTGCAGAATTGCACTGGGTGAACAGTGAGGGCCGAGGCTGTAAATGCTGTTTTTTTCTCTCTCTTGGTTATTTAGCCAGGTGATTATTGACGTGTGTGCATAGGCTATTTTAATTTATTTTTTTTTTAATCTGAGGACCTGTAATGATAGTGTGAACTACAGACGAATCCTGGTAATTACCATGAATAAAAATAATAATAGAAAAGCTGTTTTTAGACTTGCAACTTTAAAGGATAAATGAAGCTGGCCATTGTTCTGTGACTTACTTTATTTTCTGGACATTTTCCTTTTCTCTCTCCCTCTATATTTTCCTCACGCTTTTGTCTTTGTTTTGTAATGATGAAACGGGTTGAAGTATACGTTCTTATTAGAAAAACTAAATGAGATTAGAGCCGTATCACAGCGGTACAACATAATTATCATAGTTGAGTCTAGTCATGACCTAGTTGAATGTGGTCATAATTCAGTCATACCTCCCATCTTGGTAGTTTCTTTACCCTCCTTCTTTTACTGTACAATCAAAGGCAAAAAGCCTTATATATATATATATATATATATATAAAAGCCTAAATATATTTATACTATACATTAAGGTCAAAAGTCTGGGGTCATAAAGTTGTTTTGTTTTGTTATAAGTTTCTTATTCTCACTAAGGCAGCATGTATTGAACCAAAATAGAGTAAAACCATTATATTGGGAAATATTATTACAATTTAAAATAACTGTTTTACTATATTTTCAACTATAATTTATTCCTTGAATTATTTAATGATTACTCCAACCTTATGTCACATGAATGGTCATTCAGAAATCATTCTAACATGCTGATTTGCTTTTGAAGAAACATTTATTATTTACAACGTTGAATGTTCAAGTTCATTTTATTTATATAGCACATTTTTTAACAGCCACTGACTGACCAAAGTGCTTTACAGAACTAAAAAATTAAAAGACACTAACACCATGCATAATAGCACATCATAGAACAGTACAGCAAAGTCCAAGCAAACAGTCTCAGAGTTATCAACAATAAAAAATAAAAAACAGAAAAGACAGTAACAGACTTAATACTAGCATCTACTCATACTAGCATTCACTTGGATTCATATATATATATATATATATATATATATATATATATACATACATACATACATACATACATACATACATAAACAACCTTATTTAGAGGCCAAAGAAAACAAGTGCTTTTTTAAAAGTGACTTAAAAGAAATCACAGAAGGGACTATCCTAACGTCTATGGGCAAATTGTTCCACAGCCGAGGCCCAACCACAGAAAAGGCTCGATTCCCCTCTGTGTTTAAGTCTGCAGTGAGGGACTTGTAACAGATTTTTTTTCACCTGATCTCAGACTTCTCGATGGAGTATAAGGTTGTAGCAGTTCAGTTAGGTAGCTAGGTGCTTGGTTGCATAGAGCTTTGTACACAATAACAGGATTTTAAACTCAATTCTGAAATTAATGGATAACCAATGAAAAAACCTTTAGAATTGGGGTGATATGGTCACTTTCCGTTTGGGTTTTCGAGATACCGCAGTAAAGTGAATTGCAGTCATCTACACGTGTGGTGATAAAAGCATGAACAGCCATCTCAAGAGTTTTAGGATTAAGAAAAGGTTTGACTTTTGACAAGAGGTGATAAAAACTAGAGCTTATTACAGAGGAGATTTGTTTATCAAAATTTAAAGGTGCCATCTGGAACTAAAAATCAAAAAATATTCCATATTCCATAACAGATGGGGGCAGTATACCTCCAGAAAATGTGTTGTGCCGCGGCCGCACGCACTCACGTCTTCAAACAACACAAGCGAGCGCTGTTTTGCTCTCTTTCTCCGCATATTATTCAAATCATTTGACACGATAGTAAAAGGTCGGAAGACCGCAGTTTCACGTGGAGCATTTGGAGATTTTTAGAGATCAGAGACTCAATGAACAACATCTCAACACTAAATGATGAAGACCGACTCATAGACGCCTGTCTCAAAAACAAGCTGTTGCATTTCGACGATATGGGAAAATAAAAGCCTGCGGGCTATTATTTTAAGTTTACTGTATTCCTTTTGTTCATATTACACTTTTATTGTTAGTTTGAATTAATTTGACAGACAGCATTCGCTGATGTTGATCAACCTAGCGCCATTCAGAGCTGCCAACTCTCACGAATTCACCGTGAGACACATGCAATAAACACTTAGCAAGCAGGTTAGTTAAGCTCTCAGATTCTGTCAATTATATTATGCAATTCAAACAATAAATACCGTTTTGGCGCTTGTACATGTTACACCAGAGATCCCTAGCACACGTGAACTGATCGTCTCTACTAGCTAATGGAAAAAGAACCCGAACACTGTTGAAAGATACAGTATGCTACAACTTACCAAAATGTATTCCTCATGCGTGATATCGACCAATCATTTTTTGAACTCTTCCCTGAACTGAAATGTAGTATTGGGCTGTATTTCCACACGACTGACATCAGGTTCAAGTACACACAAGCCTGCGCGAGCGCGACTCACTCGTGTACTGCAGTTTGGCTGGTGGTAACGTTGCCCGCCTGCATACCGCCTCCCATGGCCGGAACTGGTATTACGACACCTGCCGGGCCGGGGCTAGTAATTTAGCATGCTAATTTAGGTTTATATCTCGGCAGCACTATAACTTGTCAGTTTTTTAATTACATCATTGCACTTATTTCTTCTCATTCTTTTGTTGCGTGTAGCTCATTTTTTGGATATTTTTACCTCAATTATTACAGATGGCACCTTTAAAGACTCATCCAATAGAACGCCCAGTTTCCGTACACTTGAAGATCTAAACGCCGCTAGTCTGCCTAGGTCGAAGGTGGCAGCCTGGGGATTAACAGTGGACCCGAAAACAATGATCTCTGTTTTGTTTTCATTTAAAAACAAAAAATTTTGGCCAAAATTTTATTTCATCTAGACAGCCTAAAAATGATGAAAGGGCAGAGGGATCATTTCTCTTGATTGGAACATACAATTGGGTGTCGTGTCGTCTGCATAACAATGAAAAGATACCCCATGTCTTCTTAGAATGGTGCCCAGTGGTAACATGTAGAGGAAAAAGAGAGAAGGCGCTAAGATAGATCCTTGAGGAAGGCCACAGGTTAGATGCGCAACAGACGAAGAGCAATTTCCACTGGAGGACGATACCTTTTAGCCCCACATCATATTCTAGTCTGGATATCAGGATCGAGTGGTCGATCGTATCAAAAGCTGCCGACAGATCCAGAAGAACAAGAGCCACGGAGTCACCAGTGTCGGAACGATAGACGTCATTTAAAACTCTTAGCAGAGCAGATTCAGTGCTGTGAGCAGACTTAAAACCAGATTGAAATTTTTCAGAAATATCATTGCATTTTAGAAAGAGCTGGAGTTGGTCAAGGACAACTTTTTCTAAAACCTTAGAGACAAAAGGCAAAACAGAGATAGGACGGAAGTTATTTAACACGGTAGGATCCAGTGAAGGCTTCTTGAGTAACGGAGTGACAGTGGCCCCAGGATTGTTCCCAAGATTATTTGATGAATAGACAGTTCAAAAGAAAAGCATTTATATAAAATGGAAATCTTTTATATTTACTGTCTCCTTTGTTCACCTTCAGCAGTACTTCGTTAACATGAACTAAGAATGAACAATACTTCTGCAGCATCAATTAATCTTAGATCATATTAATTTTAACATTTACTAATACATTATTAAAATCAAAGGTTGTTTGTTCATGTGCATTAATGTTAACAAACAAATTAACAGCTATATTTTTGTTAACTAACATTAACAAAGATAAATAAATACTCTAGTAAATGTAAGATTGGGGCTCATTGTTAGTTCATAGTTAATACATGAACTAATGAACTTTATTGTAAAGTGTTACCAAAATAACTTTCTTACCCTAAACGGTTTTAACTTATAAATTGACTGTAACTGTCTTGCTGTCTAATGCTAATTCATTCTATGAACTTAACACTGATTGTAGTCTGCCACCTAGTGGCTGAATACCGAACTCACAATTTGAATCATGTCTTTTGTCACAGGGCCCTGAAGTTCTGTGGTCCTGGTGGTCCTCTGCATGTGAAGCTCGTGATTGAATGGGAGAACAGAATCAAGGAATGGTGAGTTAAATGCTGCTGCATATTTCCTCTTATTTAACACGTTAATTTAATTCAATTAATTAATATAAGAAAGAGTCTTCTTAGGAATAGGAATCATTTGAAAGTGAGAATTATTGTGTGTTTCTTTTCTGTTTCAGTCTCTTTGGTAACATTCAAGAGGAAGTTATTGAGGATGCAGAGAGTGTGAGAATCCAGCAACAAAATCACGTACAGCAGCACAGCTGCACGCTGGATGAGTGTTTTCAGCTTTACACCAAAGAGGAGCAGGTACTCTTTCCTGCAGTCACACTCTCAGTTCATTATCTCTTCTCTTTTCTTACCAGTGTTATTTATGTGTAGATCAGGGAGATACAGTACAGATATAGTATATATGTATATATACATAAATATATATATATATATATATATATATATATATATATACATAAATAAATATATATATATATATATATATATATACTGTTTTAATATATTTAAAAATGTAATTTATTCTTGTAATGGCAAAGCTGAATGAATTTAAGCGTCATTATTCCAGTCTGCAGTGTCACATGATCCTTCAGAAATCATTCTAATTTGCTGATTTGATGCTCAAGTACATTTCTAAAATTATTATTATTATCAATGTTGACAACAGCTGTGATGCTTTATGTACTTTGAAAACCATGATATTTTTTTTTCAGGATTCTTTGATTAACCGAAAGTTCAAAAGAACAGATTTTATTTAAAATAGAATTTGTTTATAACAATGCAAATACCTTTTTTTATTCTGGTCAATTTGTGTAACAAAAACATTTGTGTTCAAAAACAACTTTTGGGTTCCACATAAATGACAAAATTTTAGGTTAGAATGACTTAATAATGACATAATGACTTTTCAACTTGGGCTTAAAAATGACACGAAAATTAGTTCCTCTATTTTTTTTTGACACCTAACTTTCACTATTTTTCATGTTCTATTCTAGGCCTGTCTAGTTATGAGTTTAGTGCCTCTGCAGAGACAGAAGTGGCCTGTTTCTCTCATAATCTGTATTTTTGTCTCAGAGGCTATTGTTAAGTATATGAAGTGGAGTTTGATGAAAGAAAATAAAAAAAAAACTAAAATCAGCTCTAAAAATATGGAATGAACATGAGGAAAAGTAAAAAAATAAAATAAAAATGAAACCGTGATTACAGTTACAATGTAGAGAGCTCTACAATCTAACATAAGAGCAACCAATTAGTAGAGCATTTATGCTGTTAGGATCTTTAGGATCCATTATCTTTCTTGTATAGTTGGAGCTTTTGATTTCATTTTATATAGCAGTCATAATTGTCCAGACTAATAATTTATTTCAATTAATTGATTCAGTCAGACAATTTGTGGTTGTTTAAATGGTTAGAAGCAAAAGATGCGCTCATGGTCAAAATATTAAATACATAATGTGACTTTTTGACATCCGCGGAGATTAATGAAGTAGAAACTATTCTCTACAGAATTAATGCTTGAAATTCAAGGTGTTAGACATTTTCCATATTCCAAGATTATTCAAGACAAAAATCACTTGGAGAGCAATTGGAGCTGGTTTCCCTCATAGTGTTTTGTCTTTCACATCCCACACACATACTCTTTGGAAGGTCACTCTGAATTAATTCTTCTCTATATACTTCCTATTCTGGGCAAGCATTACTTGATAAATCTTACCCAAGATCCCCTGAGAGTTACCTCATCATGATTGGTTCCACAAATAATTATCGATCCTCTAACAGTGTCATGTCATTACTGAAGCAACACTTAGGACTTCAGTTACAGTATATGTTTTGCAGTGGCTGTCCAGCTGGAATTTAAATCATGCCTTTTTTCTTTTATTGGCTAAATAATTTGAAGTTATAAATAACTTGTTACATGCAGAGCTTCAGTAAATATTCAGATTTTGTTGTCTTTTCCCTCTCTGCATGTTCACTGCAATCCAGTCTATCACAACTAGGGCTGGGACAGAATGAAAATTTCATATCACGATTATAGTGTCCAAAATTATCGTGATTATCAATATTATCACGGTTTTGTTCAAATTAGATGAAAGCGTTCAAAACGAACTAATGCTCATACTGAAAACATTTCAACAAGTTTTATATTTGAAAATCAACAAACAACAAATTTGGTTCGTTGATTTTGGTTCGTTCGGTTTGTTTGTTTTTTTGTTTCGATAATTACATTTAAAACGATAATACTAACCGTCAGTATATTATATTTTACTTATTTGTTTAAGTATTTTATTTTATCGTGGTTTATCGTGAAACCGATTATCGTCCCATTCCTGGTCACAACAGTGTATTTCTGAGACATAAATGTTTTACTGCACCACCCGAGTCAAAACAGGTTCAGATAATGACATGGTTTAGTTGACCATGGAGAAGCGCTACATTCTGCTTGCATTTCGTCAAATCTCCAGAAAGAAAATATTATTTATATACCTGTGATGAATCTTAATGAGGAATAGACTGTGTATTGCGAATGTTTGTCTTTGTCTTGCAGCTGGCGCCAGACGATGCATGGAAGTGCCCTCACTGCAAGCAGATGCAACAGGGGATGGTAAAGATGAGCTTATGGACCCTACCTGACATCCTCATTCTGCACCTGAAGCGTTTTCGGCAGGTGGGCAAACGGCGAAACAAGCTCTCCTCCCTCATTCACTTCCCTGTGAGCGCTCTGGATATGACTCCCCATGTGGTGAAACGCAGTCAGAGCATGAGGAATTTGGCCCCATGGCCTTCCACTTGGAAACATGGGGATACCGACTTCCTTTACGACCTGTATGCAGTCTGCAACCACCATGGTGGCATGCATGGAGGCCATTACACAGGTGAGTGTGCTGGGGTCTCTGATAGTATTGAAGCAGGGTTTTGTTTCTCTATATAAAAAACATTTCTATTTTATAATTGTTACACAAGAGGTGTTTGATGTTTGATCTTTAGCTCTATGTGATTTGTGGCTTTGTGGATTATTCATTCAATAATTTAAAACTAAAAAGACACATTCTTACTATTTTTTTTTATTTTATTTATTTTTTGTCAACTAACGATGTCTTTTAATTCAAACATACATTCCATTTTACTTTGTTTTGCTTTTGTGCTGAGTCATTTCCACAACTTAAATCTCAAATTATGAGTGAATTGTGTATAATATTCATTTTAAACATTTTGGAAATAAAATGAAATTGGGCAAAATAGGATAACATTTTATGTTACCTAAATACAATCATAATGAAAATGGCACATAATAGATTATGTCATAATAGATGTCATGATTCACAAAATAAATATTGATATTTATGAATGGATTTTCAAATTGCAGACATGTTAACTTACAATATTATTTAAATGTTTAATAAAATATGTTTTACACATTTACTGATTTATTGATATTAGTCTCATTCTGCTTCATAAGGGCTGGTCAGAATTTTTTTTTTTTTCTTATTGATATTTTTATATTTATTGTATTCACAGCCCCATTATAATATGATTATATGGAAGCTTTTTTTCTGCCACGAAATAAAAAAAATATATAAAGTTGCAATTCAAACAATAGTACTGTAATCTCACGAAGGTGAGTACACCCTTCACATTTCAGCAAACAGTTTTAGTATATCTTCTCAAGGGACAAAACTATAGAAATTAAGCTTGGATAGATTTTAGAGTAGTCAATGTGCTGCTTGTATAGCTTGTAAGAAAAAATTATGTGGACGTAGAAGATCTCAAAAATGAAGTATAGCACAGCATAGGAGTAGCAAGGTACACAAAGCACCTTGGGTTCACCGTCATCAGAATGAACCCCGAAATAATCTCAGCTCAAACATTTTATACTGTATTCCATTCATCTTCTAGCCTGGCTGCGCCCTCCTACGCACTTCCGCTCAATTTCATTTTCCTTCAGTACAACGTCTGGGACTGCTGTATATACTTAGTTTTCCAGAAATCAATTTTTTGTAGGACCAATCAGCGAATAGAGGGAGTGGCTGAGAACGATGACGTTGATGTAGCGCGTCAGTTCAGTTTGAGTTCAGTAATGGCAGCGGAAGAAGACGTGAAAAAAGGTCCGTTCGGTCCATTGTATTGAAACTGACGAATATACAGAATTCAAAGCCGGAGCAAGAACAATGTTTGCTAAGTTTTGTTGTTGGCCATGATGTTGTGGCCCTCCTCCTCACGGGATTCGGGGAAAGTTTGATTTTCCAGCTCACTCTGCTAGTGGTGAATGAGTTAGCTAAGGCGAATGATAGGGATGCAAAGCCGATAGTTGTTGTCGTCTCCCCTCTTGTTGCACTAACGGAGGACCAAGTGAAGGACACAGAAAAGTTTGGAGTGCTGGGCAGCTCAGCATGTACGATGACCGTGACGTTTTGGACGGACGCTTTAGCCTGGTGTTCGGAAGCCCCGAGTCCTGCTGCTAAACTGTTATTGAAGATTCACTCATGCATGTCAGTAGCTCAGATTCTGATCAGTGAATTTAGTGATTATTTTGATAAATAGAACACTTTGAGCCCCTTTGTGTACTCATGCAGGGGCATGGTTGGTGTGTCAGTTTTACATGTTGTAAATCATACAAATTGGTTATATATATATATTTTTTTAAATAATTGCCATAAATAAAAAAAAGTGAAAACACATACTTTGAGTTTCAGTTTTAGATGTTAATGGTTAATTTTTTTTAATAAGAAAAACTAAATGTCATAAATAAAAAAATGTACAAACACATACTTTGAAGACCATAATTAATTAAGCCGTTAAGGTAATTAAGAAACAATAAGACGTAATATGAAACATTGTTGTTTATTACACATCTGCAGATAGAGACCGATCATTCACTGTACAGCATTTGCGGCAGATCCGAATTGTCCGCGTATTTGTAATGATTAGACCCAGCTTCGACCGTTGAATTAATACTTCACTATCCTTCGTGTCTTGTTCCTAGATTAAAGAGGACCTATCATGGATTTTTGAAAATGACTGTTCATATGTTGTGGAATATAGCTCTAAGGGAATGAAAACATCCTGCAAAGATTTATATCTGAAAGTGCACCGTAAGTTATTGTCTTTCAAAAGTGAAAGTCGACTCTGAGTCTACATATGAAATGAATTGTTTTTGAAACGAGTCATTAGCTGTTTCGTAGTGACGTAGATACGAAACATTAGCTCATTGGCCGCTCCCAACAACTGCGCGCCCAGACGGAAGTGTAAACTTGAAGTCTAGAACACATTCAAATACTTCAGCTGAATTGCATCATGTCGAGAAGACGCTGTGTTCTACAAACCCAATTCCATAAAAGTTGGGACACTGTACAAATTGTGAATAAAAACAGAATGCAATGATGTGGAAGTTGCAAATTTCAATATTATATTTAGAATAGAAAATAGATGACATATCAAATGTTTAAACTGAGAAAATGCATAATTTTAAGGGAGAAATAAGTTGATTTTAAATTTCATGGCATCAACACATCTCAAAAAAGTTGGGACAAGGCCATTTTTACCACTGTGTGGCATCCCCTCTTCTTTTAATAACAGTCTGCACACGTCTGGGGACTGAGGAGACAAGTTGTTCAAGTTTAGGAATAGGAATGTTGTCCCATTCTTGTCTAATAAAGGCTTCTAGCTGCTCAACTGTCTTAGGTCTTCTTTGTTGCATCTTCCTCTTTATGATGCACCAAATGTTTTCTATGGGTGAAAGATCTGGACTGCAGGCTGGCCATTTCAGTACCCGGATCCTTCTTCTACGCAGCCATGATGTTGTAATTGATGCAGTATGTGGTTTGGCATTGTCTTGTTGGAAAATACAAGGTCTTCCCTGAAAGAGACGATGTCTGGATGGGAGCATATGTTGTTCTAGAACTTGGATATACCTTTCAGCATTGATGGTGCCTTTCCAGATGTGTAAGCTGCCCATGCCACACGCACTCATGCAACCCCATACCATCAGAGATGCAGGCTTCTGAACTGAGCGCTGATAACAACTTGGGTTGTCCTTGTCCTCTTTAGTCCGGATGACATGGCGTCCCAGTTTTCCAAAAAGAACTTCAAATTTTGATTCGTCTGACCACAGAACAGTTTTCCACTTTGCTAGAGTCCACTTTAAATGAGCCTTGGCCCAGAGAAAACGCCTGCGCTTCTGGTTCCCGTTTAGATATGGCTTCTTTTTTGACCTATAGAGCTTTAGCCGGCAACGGTGAATGGCACGGTGGATTGTGTTCACTGACAATGTTTTCTGGAAGTATTCTTGAGCCCATGTTGCGATTTCCATTACAGTAGCATTCCTGTGTGTGATGCAGTGCCGTCTAAGGGCCCGAAGATCACGGGCATTCAGTATGGTTTTCCGGCCTTGACCCTTATGCACAGAGATTGTTCCAGATTCTCTGAATCTTTGGATGATTTTATTCACTGTAGATGATGATAACTTCAAACTCTTTGAAATTTTTCTCTGAGAAACTCCTTTCTGATATTGCTCCACTTTTTTTTGCCTCAGCATTGGGGGAATTGGTGATCCTCTGCCCATCTTGACTTCTGAGAGACACTGCCACTCTGAGAGGCTCTTTTTATACCCAATCATGTTGCCAATTGACCTAATAAGTTGCAAATTGGTCCTCCGGCTGTTCCTTATATGTACATTTAACTTTTCTGGCCTCTTATTGCTACCCGTCCCAACTTTTTTGGAATTTGTAGCTTTCATGAAATCCAAAAGGAGCCAATATTTGGCATGGCAATTCAAAATGTCTCACTTTCAACATTTGATATGTCATTTATATTCTATTGTGAATAAAATATAAGTTTATGAGATTTCTAAATTATTCCATTCTTTTTTTACTCACAATTTGTACAGTGTCCCAACTTTTTTGGAATCGGGTTTGTACATTGCAAAGACAGTTCAGCCACTTGTTTTCATTGCCCAGGGACGAGCATGTGAAGAATCAGTGGTTAGAGTTCACATTTGCAACGATACCACAACAGTATAGCCTGAACCTTGTGCTCTCATCATTTTAATGGCGAATCATTAAAAAACATAAATGGATTCAAATATGGATTCGCAAGCCGGTTGTTCCCGAAGGAGGGCTCAGTATCCAGTGTACAAGTTATGGATCAGGTTCGTCCTCCTCCGAATTAGAGTTCTCAACTGGTCGGGTCGGCTCAACAACCCCGATGGGACCCACGGTTTCGGGTCGAAAATATAAGCAAATGACTCTGGTCGGACCTCAGGCTTAATCTTTACCGCCCAGTAAAAAAACAAACAAATTATTAATCATCGCTGCTGTTCACCGTAAAGAAAGTCTGGCTGCTGCGTGGAAAGTGCATCGCACTATTATATTATAAGATGAATAGAGTGGGGTTTTTTTTATCCTTGCATGCACGTTAGACTGTTTTTGGGAACTCCCAAAACAAAAATAGGAACATTTCAAATGCTATGATAGGAGCTCTTTAACAAAACCTGCAGCTCTCGTTGACAGACATCTTATTGTAAACAAAATCCTTTCATCATTCGGACTTGTTGTTTCCAGCTGGTTTCGGCGCATGACATACATCACGACCACATGTTAGCGATTGGCTATGGCAGATCCCTGGGCAGATCCAATAGTTTTGAACTTTAACAGAGAACCCACCTACCAGGAAGTAAAAGTTTCTCAATGGAGAGAGGCCAGACTCTATGTACAAATGAAATGTACGAGAGTCTGGTTGAACCAGGCTATTCATCTTCCCCCTCAGCATGTAAATGAAGTACAGGAGTCAGCCCATTCCCCCAGTCCTGATCTCATCAGCATAACAGTCTCATTCTTGATGATAATCCAATCAGCCGAACTGATTCATTTAACTTGCAATAGGGAGAACAGGACTGGCAGAACTCTCATGCTTAACAGGTGACATCATCATCATCACAACTCCAAGGCAGGGGTGGACTGGGACCAAAAAGTGGCCCTGGACTTTCTGGCCAACAGCAGCCCAACACATCCCAAATCGTAACACATTGCCCCATTAATGTGCAGAATATTTTTTAAAAAAAAAACACTTAAAACTTCTGTATTTATGGAAAGGTCCACCGGAGGAAAATAGGGGAGGGTCATGTCGTTTTATTGTTTGTTGAGGGGAGGGTCCTCAAACTTTTTTTAGTCTATAGGGGAGGGTCACCCAACTTTTGTATTCATCAAAACGGGTAAATTTCAAAGTGGCTTGTTTGGTGCATATTTTTTCCATGTAGCTTCATGTAGCTCTCTTGGTCTCGGCCCCCATTGCTATCAGATGCGTCTGACCCAACAAAAATATGAGTGGCGCTATTTGACAGTCCGCGCGCGCTTCAGTACGTGCTCAGAAAAAGTGCATTAGAACAGAACGGCTTGAAAGAAATGTTTACCCGGCAAAGCTTTAAAGCACGAGCAAATAATGAACTTTTGTTATTGTGAATAAGTGCATTGTCCTGTGTGTGTAACTCTACCACTGCATTAACATGTGATGTGAATGTACGTCGAGTGGGACTGAGGCGCCCAACTGCAGCTGATTTAATGTGCGCTGTAGCACGATACGACCATATTTTAGTTTCCATTTCTTATTGCATTTCCACAACAGTGTTAGTGAGTAAATCTACTGAATTTGCCACCACAACAGTGGAGTGTGTTGTGTTGGAGATAGGGCTACTACATTTTTAAATTACTGTTAGTATTATTTAAAGTTAACAATACGTGGCTCCCTATACACCAAAGAAACTAGTTGAGGATACATTCTTTAAAATTTGGCAATTCCAGCATTATGGATGTGACATTTGCAGTCAACTTGAAATGTAAATTCTCAGAAAATGTATTTAATACTGGAACGTCTGTTTATATATTCATACTCCCTTAAGGCGGGCTTACAAGGTGCGACAATTTTTTTTTTTTTTTTTTTTTTTACGAGCTCGCGTGATTTTTTTTTTTTTAACTCGGGAGAAATCATGTGGAAATTGGTTGTGCTCATGTGTTGCGGCTCGTGTTGTGTGCTAGGAAGATACGAGCCGAGCCGAACCTCTCGACCTCACAATCATTTTTAAACATGTCTAAAAAGTTCGGGAGCTGTAGGCTTGAATTCGTGAGGTGTGTGCGAATGAGCCGGCGGTTTGTCGATCTATCTGAATTTTGATGAGTCAGGAGCTGAAGAAATCCACAGAAGAAAGGCGAAAATGGCCGTGAATTTGGACTATTAAAAGGGAAGCATACTAATTTATTATGATTTTAGTATTATAATGATTAATAAATGCATGCACAATTATCAGTGAACTTGATAAATGTTGCAGATATGTTTTACTATGCACAAAAAAATTACATGTTACATGAACCACTGGATCAGCACCGAAAACATAAAAAAAAAAAAAAATCAAATCAAAACTTACGAACCGAATTGTAGGTTTGGTCTATCGTTACAGCCCTAGTAATAAGAGAAAGCAGGAGTTTAGTAGTTTATCATGGCTATCTAAACATCTTTGCCAAGCGCGAACCAGTACAGAAGTAATCCATAAATTATCGGGGAGGTACATGCCTTTTTTCACAATCATTTTGGAGGGTCATAGAAAAAAATTTTGCTGGCGAAGGGAGGGTCAAGTCTTTTTTGACTACAGATCTCAAATCTCCTCCGGTGGCCCCTTAAATAAATAACGAACAGTCCCTTATAGCATAAAAATATAACCCAATACAAAAATAAATGCTATTTAAACATTCATTTTAAAGGGTACATATCATGCTTTTAAATCATTCCTTTTTACATATAAATCATACATTTGTGGTCTATATAAAGCATAACTGCAATGCTTGGGTCTGAATTCGTCATTATTATATTGTAGCTCCACTGGGCCCTTTTCTACCCCTTTTCTGATGTGCGTCTGTGAGCAACTCGTTTTGGAGCGGTCTCTTTAAATAAAATGAGATGTCATACCCCGCCCACTCTCCTGATTGCTGAGTTCAACTCCACCCCGTTCTGCCATTTTTGTAGTTTGATGAGAGATATATGATTATATAGTGTCACAGAACAATTTTATTCACACGTTAACAAAATGTCAACAACGGAAGACTTGTTCGTCAAACCTTACATGTTCGAGCCAGAGCGAGCGAATTGAAAAAGACGACGAACTTGCAGAACAATCTTCATATGGATGTATTGCAATGGTATGTTACTGTATTGTGTTGTAAGTGTAAGTCGATTATTTCTCTTGTTAAAACAAGCACACTAACAAGATAAATGACTAACGTTATGGTCTAATCTTACCACTAAAAATCTGTATTGATAATATGATAAGTTTAGAAAAGCATCAGAAAACACAGTAGCTAAATGACCATTGATGAAACTCAAAAACAATAATACTGCAGACATGTAACGTTACTTCAAAACAAAAACAAAGAAAGACAAAGGTGCTGCTAAATCATGACCACCATGTGTTTTAAGAAAGTTAAGTACTTTATTTTTATTAACGATATTTACAACTTATCGAAATGCTCTGTTCGTCGTCTCCAAACATAGAAGGAATTTACCTCTCATTCAGACGAAGTCGATCGGCAAACCCTTCTTTATACTGGCGGAGGTTTTTGAAGTTGGAATCCTTAAAGTGCTTTGGGTCACTAACGTACATCCAACAACCGAACATTTTGACTATCCCTCTCGTAACTTCTGCATCATTGAGCTTGGACTACAAAATAGGAGCGAGAAATAAAAATGGCGGATTGCTCGAAGACTCGAAGACATGCTATAGGTGATAACCGTAACTGTTTATATTACTAAGATTGGAATGAATTGTCTCTATGAGAAATAAGCTCTTTTAGTGAAGGAACATTTGCAGGGTCTGGATGATCCTGAGACCTTGCAGATATGTAAATCTCTGTGTTCTGTTCTTTTTCTTGAGAAAATCCCCTGGTTCCACTGGTAATACTTCCTTCTCATCTTTCAAACGACCATATCATCTTTCTCTAGGAGGTTACACATTTCAGACAAACATCTTGATGCTTTACCCGCCTTTCACACACAATCATCTTTTCACATTCAAACATAAAAAGTCACAGAATTTTCATCTTAAAACATCAAACATTGGTAATCTTAAAAAAAAATGATTTCTTAGCATAATGCCATTAAAACATTTATTATAAATTACAACTACACATCAATGCTAGTATTAATGCCCTTTGATAGTAAACTTTTTTTTCTAAAATGTGTTACTATCATAAAACTAATTCTAATTTGCATCACCATCTGCTTTTGATTGAGCTACAGTCATGTTGCTCATGCAGTGAAATTTTTGACAAGGTGTGAATCGCTTCTCTATTTCCTTTCAACAGTGCCAAACAAACAACTTCCTGATCTTCGTTTCTTTTCTCCAAACAGTGCCTGTTTGTGACCATCCTTTCTGCATGCATGACAGACAAAGACAATGTCACCATCCTTTCCACATGCATGACCGATAAGCTTTGAAGAGGTCTCTCACTGTCTTGACAATGTCTAGCAATGTGACCAGCTTTTCCACATGCATAGCAAAGGCCTGAATTTATTTTTCCAAATCTCCTTGGTCTATAATGGGAACCATTAGATAATGTAAAACATTCTCTCCCACCAAAGGCTGCAACTGGATGTCTTGATTTGGCAGTTTTCATTTGAATATTGAATATTTTAATATGAGTCATTTTACCAATAATGTCATTATATTCAGAGAGTGGTGTCACAAGCTTTGTCACAGCAGGCAGGGTAAGTGTGTCACATTTGTTAATTAAGGCAGACTTGAAACTGACATCGTTATTAGTAATATCGGGATTGCCACTGAAAGTTTTAAACATCTCCAATAATCATTCTGAAAATGCTGCTTCATGCTACACTTTCCTCGTGTGCTTTTCAGATATTTCATTCCAATTAAAGGGATACGCCGTTTTTTTTTTTTTTTTTCATATTAAACTGTTTTTCCGTCAACTAAGACGAGTTGGTACATACCTTTCTCATCTCAGCGCGTTAGTGTTAATTTTACCAGCCATTTTTAAATTTAGTTTCAGTTTTAGTCCAGTTTCAGCATCGCTTGTTAGTTTTTATCACATTTAGTCGACATCATCCCATTTTTATTTAGTCTAGTTTTAGTCGACTATAAGTCGAGCATTTTAGTCTTTATTTTAGTCCAAGAAAACGTAATTTTATTCGTTTAGTTTTAGTCAAAAAAACCTGTCAACATTTTAGTCTAGTTTTAGTCAGGACATCATTTTAACCTTTTACTTTTTTGTCAGCAGATAATATTTAACATTTCCTAAAATTATTTTACATTTCAACATTTTCTCTCATCTTTTTGATAAAATACACAATTTTAAGGAACACATGCAGACATGGAAGATGTTCTGACAATATTTGCATATTTATTTTGAACATTGTTAAGGTTCAAAGACACAAACACAAATGATTGCATTAAAACAAATAAAATACACCTGACAAAGGAAACAAATAAATAAAATAAAGTGTATTATGAACTTAACACAAGTGCTGGCTGTTTAAAGCTAGTTCACATAGAATAATAAAATAAATAGATTTGAGGTCAATGTTGTGAAAAAAAAGTGGGTGTGTGGCGGAAGAGCTGACGAGGAGGAGGCGGAGGAGGAGACAAAACCATATCATATAATAATATGTAATTTTCGTCTCGTCTTTGTTCGTGAACTAAAATGTCCATAGATTTTAGCCCAGTCTTTATTTACCGAACTGCATTTTCGTCTCGTCTTTATTAGTCTACGAAAATTATTTCTGATTTACTCCCAGTTATTGTTTATTAGTGGGGATTTTAGTCTCGTCTCGTCTAGTTTTCGTTCGGTGAAAAATGTGCGTTGACGAAAATATTTTTGTTTAGTTTTCGTTAACGAAATTAACACTACAGCGCGTGCACTCAATCAATCTGACGTGCAAGACACTTTGATAGCACTTAACTAACCCAATTCATTCATTTGGATCCAAGCAGAGCGACCAAACACCTCCACTTTTTCCCTATATAAATACAATTACACAGCACAGTAGTGTAACAGTACAGTAGTGTAATTCGACCAAGAATGGTGACACAAAATAAAACGTTGCGCTTTTCTAAGCGTGTAAAGTGGATAGTCTCAGCCTCAGACGTCACGCCCACGGAACGTTGGCTAAACGTCTGATGCATATGGTACACTTAACTGGAAACACTTCAGGAATGTCGAAGTCGTCATTTGATTGGTTGAATTTTATCGGATTTCCGGGGGGCGTCAGTGTCGCGTTTATTTTCGGTCCGCCGGGAAACAAAGCGCAGATGTGTGATTGCGGAAGAAAAACTGTTGTGTTTATATGAGTGGCCTATGTGAGTGACAATGAGCATTTCTCAAGATCAGCTAAACGTAGTTGTATGTCCCCTCCAATCTATTATGGAAGATCAAGTGAAGTACTTAATTGCGAAGGGTATATCAGCTGCGTTTGTGGACAAACATGAAACAGACGCTGACATCGCAGCTGGCCGATTCAGTATTCATATATAGGTCGCGCACACTGGATTATAAGGCACATAAGATACTGCAGAGTCAAACGTTTGACTGGGTTTGCGTTATGCATCCACTAGATGTGCTAAAGGCTAAAGGGAATGTAGCGAGTGCGCGGCGCCGGAGGTGAGGCGTTTATTTAGTAGGCGTGAGCGCACTGGGGCGGGGACGTAACTTACATTCGTGTGACAAAGCGGACATAAGATGGACATGAGCGAGTTCGTGGGTGAATTTAATAACACGGAGCGTTGTTAGCGCCTCCGGTGACTGCTGACTGACTTGTTGCACACCGGTCTGTTGTTGTGGGGACATTTCCACGCCCCGAAACATGACGCTGAACGAAACGAACTGTAATTGGTTGTTTGACATGTCGGTCTAACGGCCTTATGGGCGGGCCTTGACCAAAGAAAGCTGCTATGAATTCCAGACCTTCAGCCGTCAGTCTGAAGGTCTGGCTACGCGAGACTAAAAGTGGATAACTATAATGTATGGCGGAATACCACAGCAAGTGCTTGGGAGCACTTTGACTCGGCACAGTAATATCATCACTCATGAAAAATCCTCTCCCTCCTCTCCTTCTCACGGTTTCCACTCAAAACAGGCCTTGCAAGGGTCAATCAAAGAAGTCGACTCCTTGTGCTGTGCCTCAGGTGCAGAAGCTAGTTTAACAAAACAGATGCAGGAGTGCTGCCAGCATTTCTTTAGAGGTTGCATAAGAGGAAGGTCAGCTTGTCAGTGCTCAGACCATACACCACACACTACAACAAGTCTGTTTGCATGGCCGTCATCCCAGAAGGAAGCCTCTTCTGAAGCTGGCGCACAAGAAAGCCTGCAAACAGTTAAAGCAACCTGTCCAAGAGCATGAATTACTGGAACCATGTCCTGTAGTCTGTTGAGACTAAGATAAAATTGTGTCTTGCATACAGTCGAGCATGTTGGTGGGAGCATCATGGTCTGGGGCTACATGAGTGCTGCTGATACTGGGGATCTGTGCTTCCATGAGGGAAACATGAATTCCAACATATACTGTGAAATTCTGAAGTAGAACAGGATGCCCTCCCTTCAGAAACTGGGCCGTACGGCATGATAACGACCTCAAACACACCGCCAAGATGACAACTGCCTTGCTGAGGAAGCTGAAGGCGAACGTGATGGAGTGGCCAAGTATGTTTCCAGACCTGAACCCTATTGAGCACCTGTGGGCCATAAAGCGGAAAGTGGAGAAGCGCCATGTATATAGCATCCAGCAACTCTGTGATGTCATTATGGAGGAGTGGAAGAAGATCCCAGCAACAACCGGTGCAGCTCTGGTGAACTCCATGGCCAGGAGGATTAAGGCAGTGCTAGATAACACTGGTGCTCACACAAAATATTGACACTTGTTTGGACACAGTTTGGACATGTTTACTTAGGGTGTACTCAATTTTATTGACAATAATGTCTGTATGTTGAGTTATTTTCAGAGGACGGTACTGCTATACAAACAGCACATTGACTACCTCGATATGTAAGGTATCCAAGCTTCATTTCTATAGAATTGTCCCTTGATAAGATGTACTAAAATGTTTGCTGAACTGTTAGGGGTTTACTCACTTTTGTGAGATACTAGATAGATACAGTAGATTGATAGATAGATGAAAGATAGATGTTTATGATTTTTTTCACCTACTTTATTAACTCTCTTTTTATTTTTTTTAACTTTATTTCATATATTCTTAAACTTAAAAAAATATGTTGGGGGGGGGGGGTAGTTCTCTTACGAGAGGTTCTCTCATATTGTGTAAGCTAGCTTACGCTACGGGAAAGATTCATCTTTTCTGAGCAGTTGAAGCCAAAAAATTATCCTTTAATTTTGTATCCATTGTCAACGCAGTTCACTGCAGCAGACCATGAGCGGGTTAGCTAGCAGCTCATTGGTTCGCTCAGGGAGAACTGCTTCAACCTATGAGTTGAACTCGCGGCCAATGAGAAGCTGACACGCTCTCATTGCGTCAAAGCCCGCCAAAACGGCGTGGCCCGAGTCTATAAATAGGTAAGTTTCCCGCTGTTTTCCGATTTTCCGATCCTGTGAGCTAACACCATCCGGCGACGTGTCCTTACATTTGTATTTTGCTTGTGTAGCTTCACAAAAGAGCAGCAAGCGTCTTTTTAAAGATGCCTCGCACACCTGCGGCTCATGCCGCGCCCCTCTCAGTGCCGGAGTCCCGCGCTGTATGAGGGACGAGACGCTTACAGCTGTGCTGACCGCGGCTAGCTTTCTTTACTTTACAGGAGAGCTAGCCCCCCCCCCCCCCCGTGCATAGCTTCACCAAAAATGGTGTGTTAGTCCCGCCGAGGCTTGTGTCTTTACTGCTGTGGCTCAGTGGTAAAACACAAAGCTTTTCGCGCCAGAGACCCGTGTTCGATTCCGGCTCTTGCAGGTAATTTTATGCAGCTCTGAGCTCGCGGCCAGCTTTCTTACGTCACAGAAAGCGGCCGCGCTCTCCCGCGCACATGCGTCAGTGGCGACATGAGAAACGAGTGTGTTTTTAGCCCACCGAGGCCTTTTAAGCACCCATCTCTCTAACGTTTATATTTCCTCGTTCGAGCGGCCGAAAATGTCTATATTGCAGCAACGAGCCCGTCATAACATGAACGCCTGCAATAACACCGACAGATTAAGATTGACGCCAATTCTGTTCAAGTGTAATAGGTGCCCACACCCCTGTGCTCACCCATATTAAACACAGCATTCCCGTGTCTAACAGAGCCCACTCTCTTAGCTGGCTATACCGCTAGAGTGTTATCTGTAACAGATGTGCCCACGACTGTGCTCACATTAGTGATGTGTCGTTCATGAACGATTCGTTCATTTTGAACGAATCTTTAATATGACTCGGGACTACCGAGTTGTCTCAGGGAGTGATTCGTTCATTTTGTGTGACCTGTGCATGCACATTGCGCAACATATGGATTCTGAATCTGTACTGGAAACAGAAATGATTTGTTCATCTCTCAAGTTCGGGTTCGGGGCGAGTCCGAGTCTTTTGTTCTTCCTGCCAGTCCCATAGAGCCTATGCTGTCAGTACCGGAAAGAGAAATGATTAGTTCATCTCTCGAGTTCGGGTTCGGCGGGTCCGAGTCTTTCGTTCTCCCTGTCAGTCCCTTTAAGCCTATGCTGTCAGACCACCGGAAAGAGGAATGATTAGTTCATTTGAGTCTTCGGGTTTGAGTCCGTCTCGTTCTATTCTCACGTGGCCACTGGTCACGCATCAAATACAAGACTGTCCAGGAATCTCATCCTTCCGGGAGAATGGTCCCTGCACGTTCAAACAGTCCAGAAACTGTGGCGAATATTTGGCAGAGTCTTCGCGTCAGAGGAGAACGCTCACTGGCCAATATTTTTCTCATAGAGCGAGGACGCGCTAGCCCAGAAGTGGCCCAGCCGCCCGCTTTATGCATTCCCTCCGGTCTCCCTGTTACCACAGGTTTTATAGAGGATCAGGGAAACATGCCACTCGGTGCTCCTCATAGCCCCGCGTTGGGAGAGTCAGACTTGGTTCCCGGAGCTCGCTCAGCTGTCGCAGACAGCCCTGTGGCCCATTCCAGTCTGAGCAGATCTCCTCTCTCAAGCTCACAATCTGGCATCCCCATCCTCAGCGCTGGGCGCTTCATGCATGGGTGATCAACAACTATCCGTTGTTTTGCCAGAAGGAGTGTTAAACACGATCATGAACGCCAGAGCGGCTTCTACTAGGAAGCTCTATGTGTCAAAATGGTCTGTGTTCTCTAATGGTGCACCAACAAAATCCTAGACCCACAGCGGTGCGATGTCTTTACCCGTCTTCCTTCAGGAGATGCTGGATAAGGGCAGGTCCCCATCCACTCACAAGGTTTACGTGGCAACTGTCGCGGCGTTCGCTGAACCCCGACGCGCTCAGTCTCTGGGCAAAGACGAGCTAGTCATCCGCTTCCTCAGGGGAGCTAAAAGGATGAACCCCCCACACCCCCCTTCGGTTCCCATTTGGGATCTTTCTATAGTTCTCGAAGCTATGAAAGCCCCCCTGTTCGAACAGTTAGAGTCTGTGGACCTAAATACCTCTCGCTAAAAAACGTTTTTCTGATTCTGTCTGTCATCAGTAAAACGTGTGGGAGACCTTCACGCGCTCTCTTCTAGCGCAGCGTGTCTCGAGTTTGGACCCAATGACTCCATAGTCATCTGCAAACCTAGACATGGCTATGTCCCCAAAGCGATTAGTACCCCATTCAGCTCAGGTTATTTCCCTGATTTTCGCTATTTCGCTATCCCGCATCCGATAGCGAATGTGACGCCAATCTCCTTTGTCCGGTTCGGGCTCTGAGATTGTACACTACACGCGCTGCCACGTTCAGACGCTCTGAGCAGCTTTTTGTTTCGTTCGGTGGGCCCACCAAGGGTCTGGCCGCCTCGAAACAGACACTATCCATATGGATTGTGGATGCTATTGCTTCTGCTTATGCATCAAAAGACCTGCCATGCCCTCTGGGCATCAGGGCTCATTCCACTAGAGGCATGGCCTCATTGTGGGCATGGTCCAGCGGCATTTCCATTCAAGACATATGCATGGCAACGGGATGGGCTTCCCCTTCCAACTTTGTCAGATTTTACAATCTGGAAGTACCCGCCCTGCAGGCAAAGCTACTAGCAGTCTAGTATGCTTCAGCTCTTATGTTGAGCTGCACTATTGGGAGTCACACTCATACAACCGGCGTGCCGCTTGTTCTTCCCTCACATGCTTATGTACTACACAATCACCGGCCCACTTGCTGGCCCTTTTATTTTCACGTACATTATTTTCCCACTTATAAGGGTCCCCCGGGATCCCTCCCCCGGGACTCATTGTGGAAGCTTAGCGTGCACGGCGTTGACCAAGTGTTCCCGTGGCGTAAGCTAGTTCATGCAATACGAGAGAACCTCTCGTAAGAGAACGAATCGGTTACCTAACCTCGGTTATCTCTAGATGAGGTAACGAGTATTGCGTTCCCGCCCGTGCTTGCGCTACTAGTGTTCTCGCTTCATTCAATGAAAAACCGGAAAACAGCGGGAAACTCGCCTATTTATAGACTCGGACCACGCCGTTTTGGTGGGCTTTGATGCAATGAGAGCGTGTCAGCTTCTCATTGGCCGCGAGTTCAACCGAGTTCCCTCATAGGCTGTAGCAGTTCTCCCTGAGCGAACCAATGAGCTGCTAGCTAGCCCGCTCATGGTCTGCTGCAGTGAACTGCGTTGACAATGGTTACAAAATTAAAGGATAATTTTTTGGCTTCAGCTTCTCAAAAAAGATTAATCTTTCCCATACCGTAAGCTAGCTTACGCAATACTTGTTCCCTCATCTAGAGAGAATCGAGGTTACGTAAGGTAACCGATTCGTTAATGTCCATGTCACTATTGACTACTCAGATTCTAACCAGTTAAACAACAAAATACAAAATGCATTTACATCTCTTTTACACTTCTTGTTTTGTTAAATGTTCCCTAGAAACTCATCAATGCATGAGCCACTAATGAAATCGTCAACCCTACATAAATAAATAAACATGAACAGAAGTCTAAATCAATAGATGTGAACACACCACTCAACATATGTCTGTGTAAAACAGCCTATTGTAGGAACTCAGTGGACGGCCATTGGTACAGTTATGACGACAGCAGCGTGGAGCTTGTGCCAGAGGAGGAACTGTGCACACGAGGGGCATATATCCTGTTCTACCAGAGAAGAAATGTCATCCCTCCCTGGTCCGCCAACAGCTCAGCCAGAGGTCAGTGAATGAGCCTTTGTGGCCATGTATTAGATGGAGGTTGACTGACATTTTGTTTGTTGCATTGGATCAATGTTAGGCAGGAAGCACATTTAATCCAACGTGAAGGTTCCACAGTCATGGTAAGAATACATTTGGTGTTCTGACAGTGACAGAATTCTGAGGACATGTAGGACCAGTTTTTCTGACTGTTGTACAGGTCACTTTCTCTCAAATTAGTTCAGTGCAAGTTAAATCAAAAGTATTTTCAATAGGGGTGTGAATCTGTAACAATCTCAAAATTATTCAAATCTGTATTCAGATAAAACAAATCTGAACAAATAAAATAAATAACTTCAATGCTTGCAGTGTCCGAGAGAGTGAGACAGAGAAATATCATGTAGCCTATCATATCGTACAAGGTTTAAAACATTTAAATAGACATATACTGTATTTTGTAGAACATGTGTATGATTCAGTTTCTTTGTTGATTTGACAAGCTGATTTCTGATTGACGTGTAGACATGGCAACGCAGCTATTTGATTTGCGTTCGTGTTGCGCTAATTTCATTAATTTGTGTATAATATTCGTGTATAATATATATGGTTTAAATATTTTAAATAGACACATCAAATAGTAGAACATGTGCATGATGTATTTTAGTGGATATTACTGTCTTGCCAAGCTCTGATTTCTGAAAGAGACTGAAGCATGGCTATTTGATTTGCATGCTTTTTATTCATAGTGTTTACACGTATTCACTTCACAAACTCATTATTGCGTAGTGATTTAAGAGGTGTGAATATTGTGCTATCCCCTGGCTCATCTGTGATCCAGCAAACATTTGAAGTGACTTAGTCTGCCGATTATTTTTTTCTGTTATTTGGTAGAATTTGTTATTTGTTTTTGGAGCCATTATCCGTGCCTTAACGAATAAGGTATTAGGCTTCGGCCACATCCCTAATTTGCAGTATGTTGATTGACACAATCATTGCTGACACTGTTGTTGTGGGTACCCTTTATACGTAGCTTCCATGGTACGCCATCACATGTCTTGGGCTGATGTTGCACCAATGACATTTGACTAAGTTGGACATGTGATTCAGACATGATCGCACAGAAGAGTTCCCACTGCATCTTTTTCCCTTTTTAAGGGAACCATGGTTAGAGTCGTAACTTGAGACATGTTTTTAGTTGGTTTCAGTTCATTTGACTGGCAGCTAAGATGCCACCACTGGGCATGTGATACTTGGTCATCATGAAAACAATAATACAGAACATTATTAGTTATTAAAATTAAGGGGCAGCTTATTTAATGTCTTTGTCTAGGAGAAACATGGACTTGCAGCCACTAAACATCGTCTTGATTGTTTCCTTGTGCAGTTTCCACCAGCTCCTCCATGTCAGACCACTGGCTCATCCGTTTAAATGGTGACAGTAAAAGAGGAAGTATGGTTTCACGGTTTTCCACAACATGCCCCTCTACCATCCCAGACTCCCCAGAGTCTCCCGTCTTTCAAAATGAGCCCTCAATCGATAAGGGAGGTGGTGAGTTTGTACCCTGCAAGTTTGTTCTTATCATTGTAAATAAAATAAAAATGTAAATAATATAAGTATGTTGCTTGACAGATTTTTTATCATAGTTGTTCACTTGTTTTGTTGTGGCCAAGTGTTTTCCACCATGTACTGAGTATTGTGTAAATGTCAGTGTCTTTAGGTGGGTTCGAAACCAGACCTTTTGTGCGAGGAATCCAAGGGCGTAGCATAAGCATGAAAAGTCCCACCAAGACCAGAATGCTGCCACTGCGATGGTCCTTTGGAAACAAAGACCGCCACAAACCTGCCTCAGCTCCTGACCCAGCTCCTGCAGAGCTAGTGGAGTATTTAGAGTCTGGAAGGAGGCCAAGATGCACCAAAGACCCTATTGTTGCCCTAATGACTCGATCTTCAGATAAAAAAGTCAGTAAAGAAAACGATTCGAGAAAACCTGCCGCCAAATCTTCTAGCCACAGCAGCATCGCACCTCTAGATTATCTTAAAATACCGCAGGGTCAAGCAAGTAGCTCAAAGAAAGACACAGGCCAACAATCCAGCAGCAACAGTAGACCAAGAGAAGATGGGACTTTGACTTTGACTAGACGGAGCAGCAGAAAATCAAAACAGGAACAAACGCAGTCCAGAAAGAGCTCTAGTGCAGGGCTCCAATCCAGTTCCTGTGGTACAGACAGCTGGGAAACCACGCTGAGGAATAAGCCAAGCAAGGAACGAGACCAACCAGATGAAAAACAAAAAAAGGGACTGGAGACAAAACGTCACGATAGTGTCTTCGCTTTTCTCAAAGGTGGTTTCATGAAGGATTCACTTCGGAGGTCTCGAGACAGTGAAACTATGCAAATGGGTGATGTAGGAGTGAAGAGCCTCAGCCCATCCAGAGTTTCGATCTCCAACGGGACACATAATAGAACTTCAGAAGGTAAAGCCGATAGCAATAACCAAGGTCATAGCAGACTCGGTGGTGAACTTGCAAACGGCAAGGTGAGTCGTGGGTTGTCAGACATCAAACGGTCACAAAGTTCTTCCAATATTCAAAGCAAATTGGATCCAGGCTTAAGAAGAACAGCGTCTCTACACAGAAACGGCACAACGGTGGGCCAGCCGCAGAGCACGCCCGGGGACAGGGGCTCTCAGCACACTCAGCAACGTACACGGTACAGCACAAATTCACTCGGCAGAAAGAAGGCCGTGCCTGAATCGAGCTTCTGAGACTTTCTTCACTACACTCAAATAACACAACACGGTAGCAAATATCTAAAAGCCCAAGTAAGAATTGTGGTATGAAATGTAGGTTTGAAAAGATCACTAAAACCTGGCAGCACACAAACTACAGTATGAAGTTGCACATACATTTGGAACTAGTGGATATTTTTGTTCACTTGTTTTTGCTTATATGAAGTGCCTCTGAGCCAGAGCTATTTTTCAGATTGTGTTTTGCCACTAGAAGTACATTACATACTGGCCTCTGCGCCCTGCGTTTGAATTGAAAAATAATGTGCCTCAGATTAGATTTTCTTGTGCCACTAAATAGATTTATCAGCTGTAATATATGAAGGGAATTGCTATATATAACTTTTCAGTTTCATCTCTTATGATTCTGCAGATTGTACTGACTTGCTGCTAACCTCTCATGGGTTTTCATGACATTTAACAAAGATGTTCTTGCACTTTCAGTGAATTTATTGCACCATCTGATTTAGTCGTACTTTCAGACCAAAATATAAAATGTATTGATTTTTACTTTTTTGTTGATTTCTTTTACACTGCAAAAAAATATTTTCTTAATGAGTGTTGTTGTCTTGTTTTTCATCAAACTGTCATGTGACTTCAGAACACGGTAACCATCAGTAAAAGTAAATTAACAACATTTGCTGAAAAAGGTTACCATATTTGGCATATTGCGTTGTTTCAAAGATTTAGATATTTTAACTGTAAAACAAGACCAAAATGCTGATTAAAAAAGTTATTTTCCAGTGCAGTGTTTGAAATTTTTCTTTCTTTTTTTTTTGTCAATGCAACATTAAGACATTTGTAAATTCATATTATGCAATTTTAAGTATAAAATCACACTGAAACCAAAAATATGTGCTTTAGATGATGCTTTGTCGCATATGTATAAAGATGGCATGTTGACGACACATTAAAAAGTAATACAGTGTCGCTTCTGAAAAGCACTCTACCATTAAACACATTACCAGTGGATTAATCCATATACTAACCACCTTGACTTAGTTCGAAGGTAATAACAATAACCTATGTAACTTAAAGGATAGTACACCCAGAAATGAACCCCAGTGTTGTCCCAAACTGATTTTACTTTTTCACCCATCAAAAGACCACTAAAGGAGATGTTAGGCAGGATGTTCATGGTGCTATTTTTCATTCAAAAAAGGTGAATGGTGACCAGAAACTGTCAAGTTCCAAAATGACCACACACAAAAATGTAAAAAAAAAAAAAAAGTTAAAATGCATGCATGTCAATAATGATACAACAGGCCTCTGAGGAATGTTTATTAGTACATCTCTCAAACATCATTGGACTGCATTACATTTAATTTTTGACCGCCAACTACAGAACTCTGATCACAAGACTAAGCATTATCATCTTACTAAGACTTATTGTTAGAAATAGAGTGACAACTGATGTTTACATGTAGTCTGTTATACTTTAAAAGAAAAATCTCATTGATTTACATTACAAGAACTTCTTAATTGTTGGCCATATGAATAACAATATCTGCACTAAATTGCATACTTTAGCTCAGTTTTTTTGAGTGAGTTCTATATTCTCACTATATCATATCATATCATACAATACGGCCATAAAAGCCTGCTGTATCAATATGATACAACTCATAAAACACATATTCAAACCTTACATATATGAATATGCACACATCTGAATGAGATTTGACATTTTTATGTGATTTTATAAGATTATTAGTGAGTAAAGGTAGTAATGGTTGTCTTTTTCCACACACAAAATTATCATATGGCTTGGAATTTTAAATGTATGTATTTAAATGTACTTTTAGTGTGCTCTTTGAATTTTTTTTTTTTTTTTAACATTGACTTTTTTAATATGGAAATGAGCAGTGTGAACATTCTGCTGAACATCTCTTTTAGTGAAGCAAACTTGTTTAAAAAAATGTTTGATTTGTTCGTTTTGGGGGGAAATATTCCTTTACTATTAATGTGTTCAACTAATGTGGAGCTCTAGCAATACCAATGACTGTGGACTGAAGAAAAGCCTCAGTGTAAAGTGACCTTAGAGAAAAGACATCCTTGACACAGATTGTGTTTGGCTCCAATTGCTATAGCAACAGTCAGAATATGTCATATAGTCTCTTTCTTATTTTGACTGATTGGGTTTGTATGTCCATACTGGTGAATAAGACAGAACTAACAATCATACTTGTGTATCGCTAGCAGTATTTTTTAAATTGTCTAAATGCAATTCATTAAAACACCAATGCTGTATAAACTCACAGCAAAGCTCATCCTCTTGCCAAATATAATATTTTAGAAAACCTTACTCATTATCAAAGATTTAAATAGATTTATTTTATCTTAGTGTGATTACGAGCGAATTAAAACTCAAACGTCAGTCTGAATCAAGTTCACGCATTTGTGTTTTTATCAATTCATGAACCAAACTGTAAGTGTCCTTCTGAATATTGCACATGGTATACCCTTGTAAAATACTGTTTGTTTATCTCTTTGCAATCTCTCTGAATTTCTATCGACATAGGCTTGTTGGAAAAATGTGCCTCTTTTTTAAAAAACTCCAAAAAGCTGCCAATAATTCAATTCACTGTATTTTCTAGTGGCTACAAAACACCAACCTGTATTCATTTTCTCACAAACGATGATTAGAGGGGCAGATTATCAATTACTAAAGACTTATTTTGAATAGTTACTTGCACTTAACTGTGTTATGACCCCAAAACCCTTTTACCATAGTGTATGATTTGTACTCTAATAGATTTTGCTGCTTGCAATGCATCACATGACCAGCTCCTCATGTAAGGTTTTTCTCACGTAAACTTGCTGGGTATCTCACCCTACACTAAACTGCGAAACGTGAAGTCATGACACTCGATAAACGCACAAATATTTGTAGAAGCAAGCTAAAATGCGTTTTTATCTCAAGCTTGCTTTTTTTTAACACTCGGTTAGGTTAAGTGTATTTGGTGTTATTTTAAAACGTGAAAGAGCACTAATCTTTAGGCGAGGCCTTCCAGGCATTTCATTACCAAACTGGAACCGAAATATACGACCAACCTAATTAAACATAGTCAGGTTTAGTTTCACTAACAAAGCAAATAGGGTAAATTTTCACTTTGAAAGAGCTGTGATGCACGCAATAAGCAACATTATTTTGCAGAAAGTTGTCAGGCACATTTTTCCAATACACCTGGGTACTGTATGTAGTAAAGTTTGAATTGCACTGTAGAATATGATTTAATGATTGTTGTAAATTTACAGATATCATGCAGTTTACAAATTATTTTGATTGACCAGAAGCAAAGATATGAAGAGATGGTCTGTTTGTGTCAAACTCAAACTCTTTTTGCCTGGATGTCCTTTAGACAGGATGTCAATTTCAAAAGAAAAACCTACTTTTATATTGTATTTGTTTTGTTTATTACGGTTCTTAAAAAGTTGTTATATTCCATCACTGCAGAAGAGAGATTATTCAGTTCATTACTGAAAAAAATCAAGTAAAAACATATTTTCTCTTTTCAGCTTTATTGAAATCTGTCTATGAAGCCCAGTAAAGGTTTTTGTCTTCTTCTTTCAACGTCTAATCATCCCTGTATTCTGGATATGTCAAACTCATGTAAAAAGCAGCAATTACATGGCATGCCAGTCTGCTTCCCAAGGGCATTTCTTTTCTTCCACTCCAATGCTTCCAAATAATCTCATTTTTCACTATGCTTAAAATAATAAGCACTTGTGCTGACAAGACAATGAATGAAGGAATTTTACCCTGAAATCTTTTTTTTTTATGTTTTATGCAAATTTTATAAACATTTTGTATTGTCTTTGTATGTATCTGTGTGTGTGTGTGTGTGTGTGTGTGTGTGTATAAACAAAAAATCTATTGTTAATCCATCTGGGAACCGCAAATGTAGGGGTAGATTATATGTACAATTCAAATTATCTTTGAATTATTGCACAAGGGTATATGTTCTGTGGTTAAGATGACTACATACAGGTTTGTGTGGACCTGAGTCGACAACAAACTGATATATTTTTGCATAATTGCCGAAATTAAAAAGACATTGGTACTCTACGTTTCTTAGACTCTTTTATAATTTGTAATTACACATGACTGAATCATACTAGCATTTATCTTGTTTGTCATCTAAAAGTTTTTATTACCATGTACTAAATAATACCAAGGCTATCACTGTTCTCTGCAACACTTCGATAGTGAAAGTCTCATTTTGCATTGGCTACAGGAGCTCCGACTCCTGAGGGAGTCTTCAAAGAGCAGCTTGATCCATTCCTCATCAGCATTCACTACCCTATAGTCTCGAACTTCAGACTGAAAACGTCTGGTTGGTGTCATTGTTTCAGTATCATACAGAAGAATCAATTCTGGTATTTATTCAATATTTATTCAAAAGATTGAGTTACATCATTTTGAATGCAAACTGCTTCTAAAAAAAAACTTATTTTAACATTCTAAGAAGCATAAGGACAAACTCACCATAATTACTGGTCTGTTTGCCTGCCTGCTAGGGAACAATCATCTCAGAGATGTTTGGGAGCTTTGAAAAATGTCTGTAAAAATCCCACACAGCCACAAATGAACATACAAACGAAGCTACCTGTGATGTATGTTAACATGCAAGCAGAACAGAAGGAGATATTAACCAAAAAAGAACATTTCTGTCATCCTCATTTAAAAGGCTATGACTTTCTGGTAGGCACAATGCTTGGGACTCACAAACTATTTACTCTCATTACACCATTCCACAAAAGTGAATTCAGAGAAATTTCAAGCTAAATTTTGTGGGCATTAGCAGTTGTGCTCCTGACCATAGGTAGGACAGATTCTGGGTCTAAGCACTAGTTTATGATAGACATGTTGTAGCTTTATATTATAATCGCTAAACACATGCAGACACTTTTGGGAGAGGTCTAGTGTCCTTGCGTTATTCAGCCTAATGGTAAGGATAGTGCTCTAATGTCGATTGACAGGTCACACAACATGCCATAGAACGCTATCTTAGAATTTCCCTAATGTAGTATTTATTGACTTTAAATGTTGTTTTAGAATGTTACGAGTTGTGGAGGAATTCCGGTGAGGACAAAAAAAAAAAACCCCAAAAAAACAGTTCTATTCTCAGAACAAACAATGAACGCAAAATAAAGGCTATTAACATCAACGCATTTAGGATTGTCTTTGTCTGCAGCAATGTTTACGTATGGTAATGAGCAACTCAATTAGAGCATGTTGCAGTTCCATTTTTCTCCACAGATTTACATTGGAAAATTATGGGGCGCTGTAGAGTGTTCATGCGCCCGTTGCCCTGCCTGCTGATCCATGTTTTTTTTGTAATTTATCCTGCTCACTTTATGCCTTAAAATAGTCTATAAAATCCTAAACTATTTGTTACAGAATGTTCAACACATTTACATTTAATTATTGGTTCTGTTTATATGGTCTGTTTTGGATGAATATTTTGGTATGCCCTTGCAGACGAGCTGTGGCTGGCCGATAGACAATTTGCGTGAAATATGTGCCCTCATGCTAAACATCCGATAGCGTAGATTCCTATTGAAATGGCTGGTTTGCACCTGTAAATGTGACTGTATTCTGTTTAACATTTGATTTTGTACTCCCTGAAGAAAGTTAGTCACTTATAGGTTTCTAATCAACATGAGGGTGATACGATGACACTTTCATTACAAATGTTCATCTTTGATGTTTCGCCTGTCCCTTTAAATTGCTACATTTCCAGCATTGCTACAGTACATTTAATACAGGCCCATTTCTAAATTACTTTTGCTACATTAAATCTTTGCTATTAGTGACACCGGTGGCCATTATTTGCACTGCGGCCAGCAACTTATTGCTCTGTTCGCATTCGTGCAAACGTAACAAGAGACCAAATGTGATTCAAGGCCCCGGTAAACTCACGTCAAAGTTCTTTTTTGTTCTTTGCTTAGAATTTTAAAAGATATACCTTTGCAGCGACATACGATTAAGAAACATCCTGATGCTGTTAACAGTATTTATATGTAAATATAAATGCATGCTTTCCTCTCAATGTTGAGACTATACCAAAACATCATACACTCATCTCCTGCTAATTGTGGAGTGCAAAACAGTTTAACTTTGATATTCTGTAATTTTTTCACTTTTATTTAGCTTCTGTCCCAACTTATTTGGAGGGTGTTACAGCCATCAAAATGCTAATTTGTTTATAGGCCCTATTTATAAATACAATTAATTTGGCCAATATTTCTAAATTGGAAATTCTTTCTTAATTAATAAATCCCAGATTCTTGATTGTTTTGCATTTTACAAAATGTTCCAACATTTTTGGAAATGGGGTTGTAAAAAATAACCATTTTTTTTAGATCTGCTTTACTGCCAAATTGAACTCTCTTTGCATAATTTTCCTGTTATTTCTATAAATCTGCTTTGAAACAATCTGTATTGTTTAAAGCGCTATATAGAAATGTAGTATAATGTAGTTTAATGTAGCATATGGGTCAGGGATATGACAATTTTTGTGTCAGCATCTGTTAATTTATTAAAAAAATCTACTAATGTGACTTAATTATAAACAGAATTAATATTTCTTAATTATACTTCATTGTTTTATCATATATTTTAATCATACTTATTTATCATCTATGTTCACCAATGCCATGCCAGGGTGACGCATCACAGCCCATTCTCACCCCCAAGGCGTCACCTCACTGACACCTTGGGAAGCATTTGACCATGCTTCAATATCTGACGCTTTAGGCGCCCTTTAGCATCAGTTAGATGACGCCCTAGGATCGCGTGTACCCTACCCCCACCCCACACCTAAACCTAACCGCGTCCTCTAACTGACGCTTTTTCTTTAGCGTCAGGTAGATGACGCCGTAGGATTGCGCCTAAAACGTCAAATATTGAAGCATGGTCAAAGGTGACGCCTTGGGGTGAGAATGCGTTGTGCATCATTATTATTTCATTATTATGTCAGGGTGATGCTTCATTATTATTTCCTATATATATATTTTAGCTTTTCTGTAGTACACATTCACAGTTGATCTGGTCTCTCAATTAATAAGTTAACGAGTTGTCACAGATGTGTTTTGAGTCTGGATTTGAATTTGACTACTTTAGGAGCACACCTGATCTCCTCTGGAAGCTGGTTCCAACTGCAGCTGGCATAATAGCTAAAAGCAGACTCTCCATGCTTAGAGTGAACCCTCTGTATTTCTAGCTGATGTGATCCTAATTATCTGAGTGATCTGTTGGGTTTATATTCAGTGAGCATATCTGCATTACATTAAGGTCTTTGCCCATTAAATGATATATACCTGTAATAATACTTTAAAATCAATCCTAAATGTAACTGGCAGCCAGTGTAAAGACCTGATAACTGGTGTTATGTTCATATTTGATGCTTTTTCAAATGATAGTTTGCTGATTTAGTTATTGCTTTGACATGACTAATTAAAATAAGGTCTAACTCTAGAGACAAACCAAGACAAAATGGGGCTGTAGTCCCTCGGCGATAGGGCTAAGTGGAGCAAAGCTGCATAGCTTTGGTAAGCAATTTGGTTCTTTCTCATTATTTGGCTCAAGTGGCGCAAGAATTGAATACTTATGGTCGCCTATACTCACATAATAAGCTCTCCCTTCTAAGTATGACCTGAACTATTTTAGGACTATCCCAGAAAGCCCCACCTAGTTTTCCAGCCTGTCTGAAGTATGTTCTGATTGACAGTGTCAAATGCAGCACTGAGGTCGAGTATAATTTGTCTGTATCAGTATTTAAGCGAATATCATTTTTTATCTTTATGAGTGCTGTCTCTGTGCTATGATGCGATTGGAAACCAGATTGAAGTATCTAACACAGTCTCATCCCAAAAAGTCATATAACTGACGTTTTGGGACGTCTTATGACCATACGTCAATATCCGCCTTTTTAGGGCCCCCTTAAACGTCGGTAGATGGCGATCCCGGGCCGTCATACAACTGACGCTTTACCTTTAACGTTAGTTAGGTGACGGGTTAGGTTTAGGGTTAGGTTTAGGTCTGGGGTAGAGTTAGGATCCCATAACCTCATCTACCGACGTTTAAGGGGGCCCTAAAAAGGCGAATATTGACGTATGGTCAAAAGACGTCCCAAAACTTCAGTTATATGACGTCTTGGGATGAGACCGGGTTGAAGTATCCATTCAAGCTTAAGAATTTGTTCAGCTGATTGAAGACAACTTTTTCAATGATCTTGCCTATGAAAGGAAGATTTGAGATCGGTCTATAGTTGCTTAAGATGGTCTTATCCAGATTGCTCTTTTTCAGGAGGGGCTTGACAACTACAGTTTTCAGGGAGTTTAGAAAACTCCCAGTGAAAATTGAGGCATTTGTCACTTCTAGGAGATCTGCTTCTAAGCTGTTTAACACACTTTTGAAAAAAGACACTTTTTTAATTTCTAAAAAAGAAATCAAATTACAGTAACCCTTAATTACAGTAACAGGTCACCCTTCAGTTCATTGTTCGGTGTTATTAATGTTGAGGTGTTTGCATCGGAGAGTTTGAATCTCCCAAAAAAATGCATCCGAGTCGTTTCCGTGACAACCCAGTCCCTTACAAAAAATACTTCAAGTCAATTTTCTGAAGTCTACTTAAATAAAGGTCAAGTATGTATTCTCCTCTCTTTGGCTGATTGCTGACTGTGACTCACCTGCTTAAGATCAACTCATCTGCCTGCAGTATTGAAACCCAGGTTCTAGCAATACATTTTATTTGCATTATATTTAGTAAATTGTGTTTTGGTTACAACACTTTGAAGTACTCTCAGTAAACTAGTTTAGAACTTTGATAGTAATTTACTTCAGGTAACATAACATCAAACTTCTACTTTATTTATATATTATTTTTGCACTTTAAATTCTACTGTGTTCATATTTAGGTATTAGGTTTTTTTATGCGTTGTATGAATTTTTTTTTCCCCCACCAACACTTGTTTCATATAGAAAAACAACATTTTAAACGAAAAGCTGAGTAAATTACATTTTGTCAAAGAAAGCGTCCAGATCTGAAGAAAGATTATGAAAACATAGCTGAAGTAGATTGAGTGCGCCAACACCCCCAAAGCTTCACAGTTGTTAACCCTTTCTAGGTCGACATTTAATTTGCTAAAGTTAGGCCGTTTTACAATTATATGCTGTTTAATGATCGGATTATTTTACATGTGTCTGAGCAATCGTACTGGTTACTAACGTAACCTCGGTTCTCTATAGAAGTGGGAACGAGTACTGCATAATATCTTATGCAAGGTGAAAACCTCTTTTCCATGAGATATTGAAGCCAAAAAATATCCTTAATTTTGAATTAATGAAAAATGCGTTGTGGCAGCATGCAAACATAGGCAAGACGGCTCCCATGCCTGTTGGCTGTCCTGCAGCAACTGCAGCAGCCAATCGAGAGAGGCCCGTGGTGACGTCAGATCCAATGGAGGGCGATTCGTGCCCACTACGTCACCTCCTGCCAAAGCCAAAGCCACATCACGACCAGAAGAAAACACTAATTCATCTAAAATGACAGAGTGTCTCAAAGATATAAAATGCTGGATGACGCGTAATTTCCTGCTATTAAATTCAAATAAAACGGAGGTATTACTTATTGGTCCAAAAAACTACTCACAAAACCTCTCACAATACAACTTTAATATAGACGGATGTCCTGTTACTTTATCCACTACAGTAAAAGACCTGGGTGTTATACTAGACCGCAACTTGTCGTTCGAAAATCATATTTCATATGTTACAAGAACAGCCTTTTTCCACCTTAGAAACATTGCTAAGCTGCGTAACATGCTATCTATTTCTGATGCAGAAAAATTAGTTCACGCATTCATGACCTCGAGACTAGATTACTGTAATGCTTTATTAGCTGGTTGTCCTGCATCCTCAATAAACAAGCTACAGTTAGTACAAAATGCAGCTGCTAGAGTTCTTACTAGGTCAAGAAAATATGATCATATAACACCGATTTTATCATCTCTACACTGGTTACCTATTAAGTTCCGTATCAATTACAAAATACTGCTACTGACCTATAAAGCCCTAAATGGTTTTGCTCCTATGTACTTAACGGACCTTCTTTCGCCCTACAATCCACCGCGTTCCTTAAGATCACTAAATTCAAGGCTTCTGGTCAAGCCTAGGATATCGAAGTCCAGTAAAGGAGAGAGGGCGTTCTCGCATTTACTGTAGCTCCAAAACTCTGGAATGGCCTTCCTGATACGGTCCGAGCCTCTGACTCGCTGACACAGTTTAAAACTAGATTAAAGACGCTTCTCTTTAGTCAAGCATACACATAATGCTTACCTTCTAGTCCTCTGTTATGCCATACGGAACCGTTTGCCACTGAAACTGCTTAACGCACCAGTGGGGCTCGACAGCCTTTTAGACAAACGGGTCGGCGCGTATGGTTGGGTTGCGGAGAGTTCAGGTTACGGAGAGTTTGTGAGTTATAACGGAAATCATTATGAACATCAGCTATGCTAATTCTTTCCCATCTGCCTTTCTGCAGTTATCTCGGGACACTTGTCCCGAGAAAAATGGCGTTCGTCAGGTCCAGTTTTGTGTCCAGCCTCTCACGGGGATTTCGGATGCCCCAACGCCTGTGATGAGACGACTCAACGCCTGTGAAGAGACGACTCAACGCCTGCGATATGTTATGGCGCCGTTTGATTCATAAACAATATTTATATTTAATATTTATATTTAAACAATATGAATGTAAGCCAGAGGAGAACTGGCCCCCAACTGAGTCTGGGTTCTCCCAAGGTTTTTTCTCCATCCAATCTGATGGAGTTTTGGTTCCTTGCCACTGTCGCCTTGCTTTTGGCTTGCTTTGAGCTTGCTCAGTTGGGGTTATTTATTTAGTGTTTAGCAATGTTGTTGATCTGTGTTGTGCTACTTTCATGTTATCAGTGTGAAGCTGCTTTGATACAATCTGTATTGTGAAAAGCGCTATATAAATAAATGTGACTTGACTTGACTTGACATGGCCTGAGCCTATACAGTAGATATATAATCTGTTTTTCATTGCAGAGTGAACCAGAGCATCTTGCAGGCACAGCAAAGATACGCAGTACTCGTTCCAACTTATTATGGTTATGTTAGTAACCGAGTACATTTTCTTACGATAGGTTCTCTCGTACTGTGTAATATCTTACGATAGGGGAACCCAGTGTAAAACATTGTGCGTTTGTTGTTGTGCATTGTGCATTGTGCTCATATAGTGCATAATCACCAGGGACTCAAAAAGAGTCTGAGAAGAGAGGCTAGAAGCCTCGCTAACTTACCCAATAAGTTAGCGTCCTAAGGGAGCTAATCACATCAACAGTGTTCCACACAGTCAGGGTGAAAATGTTCAAGTGACCTGGCACATGTGCTGCTCTCAGTGAGCATTTTTAGACAGTTTATGTGAGCTTCTCCCTTCTGACCACTGGCCAAAGAACGGTCTGCCCTCGAGCAGGGCTCCCCATCCCAAGGTGGAGGTATCCGTGGACACCACCTTCACACTCGAGGAAGTCCCCAGGTTTACACCTGACTGGTACCAGTCGATTGCTCTCCAAGGTTTCAGAGCTGTGACGCATTTCTGATCGACCTTGAGGTGAAACAGACCGGAGGCCCATGCCCGAGGTGGTACTTGCGCTTTTAGCCATAACTGCAGTGGGCGCATGTGAAGTAGACCCAACTGGAGTACTGATGATGCTGTGGCCATGAGACCCAGCATTTCTGAAAAATTTTGAGAGGGACTATAGTGCGGCAGCAGAAGGATTTCGTAATGTACTGAATGTTCAGTCTGCGCTCTGGCGACAGTTGCACTGTCATAGACGGCGTGTCCAGTTCTGTGCCCGGAAAAGATATTCTCTGACTGGGAGATGGCAAACTTTTCGCCCAATTGACTTTGAGACCTAGATTCTCCAGATGTTCAAGTAATATGGTCCTGTGTTCTATGAGCTCTGAGTGTGATCGAGCTAGAATCAGCCAATGGTCCAAGTAGTTCAAAACTTGCATGGCCCAACGTTCTAGGGGTGCAAGAGCGGCATCTATGCACATTGTAAATGTGCGGGGTGCTAGGGACACGCTGAACGGTAGGACTGTGTATTTATATGCCTGGCCCTTGAAGGCGAATCTTAAGAATCCCTTGTGACGTGACGCTATTTGTATTTGGAAATGCGTCCTTCAAATCTATTGACAAACCAGTCCTCTTGGTAAATCTGCACGAGGATTTTCCTGGTTGTGGGCATTCTGAACTGGCGTTTCACAAGCACTTTGTTCAGCTGTCTTAGATCTAGAATGGGTCTGAGACACAATAGGTGGAAAATTCAGTCAATGGCAGGGAAAGAGTAAAGTAGATTTGAAATAAATGACTCTACCAGTTGACCAGCATACACAAAAATTCAGGGCCCGTATCCCTAAAGATTCTGAGAATTCTCTCAGAGAGCTCCTAACTTAACCTAAAAATTAATTGCCAGGAGTTTTAGCTTAGAAGTGATTCCAGAACATTTCCAGTGAACTCTGAGCAAGGAATGGATTGAAAATCCTATCTTAGTAAGGAGGTGTGGTTGACCCCGTTGCTAGGAATGAGTCATCATTTCAAAAGCCGTGATTGGTTAATCCTACAAGTTTGATGAAAATGAACTTTTGGTGATAATGAGCAAAGGATATACCCTCAAATCAATAAACATAAGATAATTATACACTCCAATCTTATGCGGACTGTAATTTTAAATAATATTTCACATTCAAGAAAATATCTGGAAAATGAATAGTAAGCTAGGGGTTATAGCCTAACATTAGAATCTAAAATTTGTGAAAACTTAAGCTAATTACAACCTGTTCAAATAATGATTTGTGTCTTATTTTCTCATATTAATATCTCAAGGGGCTGTCCTGAAGTAGAAATTGCAACGTTACAAGTCAGTGTGGTCTTAACGAGGGTAACACGGCTCAGCTGGTCTATTTATGACGGCTTGTTAACAAATATCCCATGAACACAGAAAAAGGAGAAAAAAAAGGGAAAAAAAAGAAATTTTGTGCAGCTGCTTAGGGGAACTCCTAAGCCACTAAAAGTCATCTTCCCTGCTCTTAGCAGATTTCGCCTTAGGAGCCCATTTAAGTGCTAGGAATCTTGAGGAATAGCTTTTATATTAACTGGGATTTTCGTGTCACTTTTAGGGGAAATTCTAAGAAAACGTCAAGACTGAGAATTTTCTTAGAATTTGGCCACTAGGAGCCACTTTTTGCACAAGAATTCTTAGGGATACGGGCCCAGATACTCAAAATTAGGAACACATCTGTTTTCTTTATAAATCAATACTTTCAAACAATGCAAGTTTATCAGTCAGTATGTAAAACCATGTGAAAAAAAAAATATTCAATAGACAACTCAATCAAGAGTAGGCTAAACACAACTACAAGCCAAGTATACTGTGAATACTTAATTATACTAGTTTTAAGTAGCCTTTATCTCCATCAAACGATTGTGTATATAGGCCAAATATAATTAGACTTTTCTGTCAGTATAAGTCAAGTATACTTAAGTGCAATTATAAGCACAGAAGAATCACATCAAGTACGCAAAGTAGCCTATTTAAAAAGTAGACTGAAAGTGTACTTTCATATTTTTATTTTAAAATAATAGACTACTAATAGCACAATTGAATGTTAGGCTATTAGAATAGAGTCCACCTGTTATAGGATTTATGGAATGGAGTGTAATTATATGAATGAATGCATTTGCTTTATGATAAAAGGCCATTTAGAAGTGATAATGACTTTTATAGGATTGATTTTAATGAGTAATTGACATTTTAAAATTGCCATAGCCTTCACCATTTTAGCAGAATCTTTAAGTTAAAAGCTACAAATTATCATTATGCTTGTATGACAGCCAGCAAATGTACAAACTTGTAAAGTGTCTGTACATCTATGGATTTCAACAGTTAATATTAGTTTGAAGAAATCCGGCATATGAAGAGGCAATGTATGGAAAATAAATGCCTCTCTTACCACGAGACTGTCTGTTGCTATGACAAAATGTGAATTCATATCTTGCACAAGACAGCTCTGAGGAAGCATTTGCCTCTTTGAGTTACTTTTATGGCTCAAGGATTTTTCGATTTACTGCTTTTAATACATGAGCAACCACGTATATCTATCAGTGGTTGTACAAAATCTATCTGTCTGTCTGTCTGTCTGTCTGTCTGTCTGTCTGTCTGTCTGTCTGTCTGTCTGTCTGTCTGTCTGTCTGTCTGTCTGTCTGTCTGTCTGTCTATCTATCTATCTATCTATCTATCTATCTATCTATCTATCTATCTATCTATCTATCTATCTATCTATCTATCTATCTATCTATCTATCTATCTATCTATCTATCTATCTATCTGTTTTACTTAACCAAAACTGTCTTTCATATTGAAAACATTCAAACTTCATGCTTTTAAAACTTCTTCAAACTTTCTGGTAGGCTTTTTAACCCTCAGGTGCTCTTCGGTCATTTCTGACCGAAAAAATTTATGTTTTGAAATATTAAAAATCACAGCTTCATCGGAATGTTGGAATGACTGTAATCATAATGCAAAAACTAACACTTTAAATCACTATTAAATCTAAAACTTTAAATCACTAAAAATCTAAAACTTGATAAGAAATAGTCTTTGAGATTGTTTGTTGAAATCCACCTATAACAAAAAAAAAAAATAAGTAAACGTGTCCATGAACAGCTGGGGAATTCACATGCCTCTCCATAGAGAACTGTACATTTCATCTAGTGGTTACAACATGGTTCTACGCTTTCTCTCCATACTCTTACCAGATGGCGCTAATCTGCCTTCAAAAAATTTTTTTGGAGGGCCTAGTCTCTATTTTAACCTAAAATACTGCTAAAAAAAAATAAAATAAAAAATGTATATATAAAAAAAGTTTGTATTATTTTCAATGGCAAAAATGGACCATAAATATTGCATAAATATTAATAAGTAACATCAAATTGGCTCAAAATACAAAATTAAAAAGAAAAAATATAACTGAACAAAAATAAATTGCATTGGTTTTACTGGGATGGAGAAAGTTTCATTTTTAGGTGTCCGGTCACTTTTGACCGGGAAGATAACAAGTGTGACTCCGAAAAGAAGGCTAGTGATTACACCATGATTCTACGCTTTTTCTCTATACTGTAACTAGATGGTGCTAATTTTCTTCAAAAAATATTTTTTTTCTGAAGGCCAAGACTCTATAGTATACTAAAATACTGCATTCATAATTTTTTTTTTTTAATTATATATATTTAGAAAAATATATATACTTTTCCATGGCAAAAATAAACCATAAATATTGCATAAATATTAATAAATTCAATCAAACTGTCTCAAAATACTAAATTAAAAGAATAAATATTATAGAACAAAAATAAATTGCATTGGTTTTACTGGGATGGAGAAAGTTTCATTTTTAGGTGTCCGGTCACTTTTGACCGGGAAGATAACAAGTGTGACTCCAAAACGAAGAGCACCTGAGGGTTAAAGAAAACTTAACGTTTGTCTACAAACTTTTTTTAATCAAATTGTAAAGTGTTACCTTATTATATGGTATACATCATGTACACATGTTACAAGTACAACACTGCATGATTCAAGCTTTTTTTAAAAGCCAGTCTATTACTTTTCACCTGTGAATTTTCTTTTTTTTTTTTTTGAGTGTCATCCTCTTTCCTGACAACCCTACGCTCCCTGTTTCTTGATCAATCTTGACAACACAGAAGAAGAAAAAAAAAACATTAAATTAGTGCAATAATATTATTGAACCCTATAAATTAAGACCTAAATCAGAACATTAATGCATACAATTGCATACTGCATTTATATTGAATGCAATAAGGTTTCATTATCTATCCCTCCATCCATCCATCCATCCATCTATGCCTAAACCCATAGACATAATATATACATGCCTAAACCAACCCACCTCCGCCCCCTGATCCCTAACCCCACCCCTAATCCTACCCATCTCCACCCCTTAGATCTGGATCTCCGCCCCCTGGATCTCGTGTACTACAATGAGGTGCTATATAGGACTGCATCATCATTTTAGGGTTATTATTTCTTTTTTATTCGCCTTTATAATTTATTTAGCGGTGTGTACGGTATAAATTGTGTATAGAATTATAAGTAGTATGTATGTGAGGCGGTGCTAAAAAGGTGCAACCCTCACTGTGATATATATATAAGCGGAATATATATTTATATATTTGGAAATATATTTCCAAATTAAATTGCTTTATTGTAGCCTGCAAAACTTGCCTAGAAGTATATCCCTATATCACCCAAACACCTTGTGACAATGTTAGGCCTACCTTTTTCGTTACGAGGTGTTTTTGTGGTTTATTTTTTGTGATGTTGTTTATTTGAGCATATATGTAATTTGTTAGTGCAACTTTTGCAGCCAGACTAGTCTGTGAGTAATGGAGTGCAGCATAACATTTCACCCTTTGTCCTCTAGATGTCGCTCCGCTCATCTGTATGTCATCCTGCATTATTCTTTCTCATGGAGAACTGGAACAACCAATCTCTTCTCTCCTGTTTCTTGCCAAATCTGTAGCCTACTACAATCTTCACAGCGAGATGAAAATGTTTAGATAACCGGGCAAGCGCCTTTGAATCGAATCTCTGATCTATAGTGCACCGTCGATTTATGTAGTTTCTATGTATTTATTCAGTGTGCGTGTGCAAGTTTTTGTTTGGACCTTTCCATCTTTGCTGACCATAACACGAAGGAAGCGGAAATTATAACAGCCCGCTTGCTTTTTTTCACAGAGCTACTCCGGAGTAGGGAAAATTAACTGAAATAGTGAGCCGTATAACATGGTTTTACTGTTGTTAAAATACAGCAGTTTTATTTAGGTATCTTTTTTAACGCGTAAGGGGGATCGGAGAGGGAACCTGCACCTCTGTGACTTGGGTAAGTTCTGTTTGCATAAGAACTGATGTTCGATGCTCGTTTCGTTTCAATCAGATGTGTGGAAAGATATAACGTTAGGCTATGTGGTGGAAAGAATTTATGTTTGAGAGTGACCTGTTGGTGACTAATTCACAATTAAGGCTGAAAATTTAGTGTCAAAACAAAGGATCATCTTAAAATCACAACAACAACAACAACAACAACAACAACAAAAAACTGTTCTAACAACTAATATATATATATATATATATGGGTAGAGTGGTGGAAAACGGCCCCTTAAGGAAATTTGACAGTGAAACAAAACATAAATGTGACTAGAATTACCATCCCAGTTTTGAGTGACTATGGCAGGAGTTATTTACCAAATATTAAAATTGCTCAACCTTCATAATTATTTATTTTTCTAACTGAAAATATTTTTGTACAAAGGGGGCGTTTTGCCCCAGCGGTGGGGTAAAATGCCCCTCTCTTACCAAAGTTTGCTTCATAGATCAACAGCAAAATGAACATAGTTTTTAATCTCTAAAAATAAAAGCCAAGTAATGCTACAACATGTGTATAGCTATTAATATTTATTTCAGGAATGTACAAAATAGCCAAATTTGTAACATTTTAATATTTTGATTTCTACACTAGTCCTATATGAGGTTGATAATATGTTGTATTTGTTCACCACTATCATCAAGAAAAACAGGAAACCCTAAATAAATATTAAACATACATTAGTATATTTATAGTGAAATATATTCCAAAAATGCATTAAAAGTCACTATGTTTTATTATTGGGTCACCTAACCACCTTGCATCATTGCATCCACCAAGCTAGCTAGATAATGCTCACGAGGGGTAATTTTTTCATGTTTTGTTGAAATATCTTGATTTTACCGTCTAGTTATACTGCATTAAAGTGTAAAATAAAGACTTTGATGAACAGAAATATGTTACTATAGTAATTACGATAAAGAGAAACTATGCCCCTTGGGGGGCGTTTTACCACTCAGCATAGGGGGCGTTTTACCCCACAAGCTATGTCTTTTTTAAAAAAATGTTTATTTAAAAAAAATATAATTATATTCCCAATAAATAACATATGCTCTCAAACTACAGACTTCACCATTAATCTATGATATATCACTGTGATATCACTGTGAACAATATTCTATTAAACACTTGTTTACTAATATCTGAAAATTATAGCACTTTCCATGTAATCCTGTTCTCTTGAAATACGTCGCTGGTGTCAGCTTCTCCATGGAGATTTCTATATCCCTGTTGTCAACGTAGTGCATAGCAATAGTAAAAATTTATCTTGATTCATTCATTTGTTTAGATTCGCTGACTCGAAAGGGATTCAAATATAGTATACATCCATTTCGCTTTTTTATTTCTTGCATCTTTTAGGGCTTCAATATAATGTTTAAGCTCAATTTTTAATAATGTAATGTTAGGTTTATTATTTGTCCATTTCTGTTTGTGAATATGGTATTTTTCATACACAATTATTAAGTTTGTGTGATGACTCTGAAGGAGTCGTCTGTCGTCCGGTTCAGTTCATGTTCTAGTTGACAACGAGAAAAGGGAGAATTATGATAGGCCAATTAAAATTATGTTTTTCTTGAAAACTATTTTATTTATTTTGCTCTCATTAAAAGTTATATAGCTGCAGTTGACTAAAACAACGAATGAAATGGTCTGCTTTGTTGCTTTGAGAGAATGATCCTTAAATACGCAAACATAATCTTTATAGGTTTTTAGAGATAGACAATATTAATTAAGTGTAACAAGTGTTCAACGAATCGGTTAATTGAATCATTTATTTCGCATAAAAAAAAGCCTCTGAACGAGTCAGCGAAACAAATCGCCTTTGTGAATCGGTTCAAATGATAAAATCATAGGTATGGATCAAAACCCCAACCACTAAGCTTTAAACATGATCTTGACATCAATGTATGAATGTCTTTGGATTTGCAATTAGTTGACGTTTGTTGTGGTACAAATGTGCCAGATCTTAATGACTCTAAATCTCACCAGTATCACCAAGACACCCCACATCACATCTGATTCCTCTTATTGGCTCATAGTCAGTTGCAAGAAAACGTCAGCTCGACCCAGTTATTTCGTTCCCTTTATATTTTGCGTACATTTCACAGCTGCTTCACTCCAGATCTGATTAAAAAGGCAAAAAACAACATTTTTCCTTATGCTTTGTCAATATAGATGAGTACATTTGTATCAAATCTTTATGTCTGTCTGCAGGTTGCCAGCACGCAGACCAGGAAGATCTGTCACTCCACGGACAGCAGGGACAAGGACAGAAATTAAGAGATTGAATCAGATCAGTTAGGGGAGCTATTCTGCATGTAGAAACACTTCCTTCTGTAGCCGCATATCTGTCTTGTGTCCACACAGTCCATGCTATGGAGGCAATAGCTAAATACGATTTCAAAGCTACTGCAGATGATGAATTAAGTTTCAAGCGTGGAGAGATTCTAAAGGTAAGTGTCATTTATTGCTGCTGCATTTTTTCATTTCTGTCTTACTGTATGATCAAGCCATGAGAAACCTGATATCTACAGATATCTCTTGTTTATCTGTTTATCCTTTTGCAATAATTAATTTATACAGACACATATTAACTTTAATCAGGGTCGAAAATATGCAGCATTGATTTCGTAAAGTCTAGACGTGCTGTGATGTTAAGTCAAGTCAGTTATCTTATTTGTATTGTGTTTTTCTCAGTGTACATTGTTTTTAATCAGCTTTTCAGAAAATCGTGATTTTAATATTTGTAATATGCTTTATAGTCATATTTAGCAGATTAGAGCTGGGCGATAATATAGTTTACTTTTTGGGGATATATAAACAATCAAGCAGTTGATGTGATCATAACTAGAAATTGTAGCCTACAATTGTTTTGCTGTTTGGAACTCCGTAACATTGTAATCATCTCTTGGATATTACGTAACTTTTTTAAAATCTACTTTAAAGGGTTAGTTCACCCAAAAATGAAAATTATGAAATTAACGACTCATCCTCATGGCGTTCCAAGCCCTTAAGTCCCTGTGAAATCAAAATTGAACCTATAGAAAAAAAGGTACAAAAGCTGTCACTGGGGCGGTACCTTTTCAAAAGGTACACTTTTGTACCTAAAGGGTGCATATTGGTACCATAATTGTACAAATATGTACCATGAAGGTACCAATATGCACCCTTTAGGTACAAAAGTGTACCATGAAGGTACCAATATGCACCCTTTAGGTACAAAAGTGTACCTTTTGAAAAGGTACCGCCCCAGTGACAGCTTTCGTACCTTTTTTTCTGAGAGTGTATTTTTTGTTAGCGCATATTATTCTTGTAGTGAACAATTAATTTGTGCAAGTAAACATATATATATATATATATATATATATATATATATATATATATATATATATATATATATATGAAGAGTTCAGATGCAAAAGCCTCTAAATGTAGTGAACAATTAATTTGTGCAAGTAAACATATATATATATATATATATATATATATATATATATATATATATATATATATATATATATATATATGAAGAGTTCAGATGCAAAAGCCTCTAAATGCCATTTGAAATTTTCTTCTTTAATGATGATTTTTATCAAACTTGTATATTTAAGTTCAGTAATTTGACTTAAATAACAATTAATAGGTAATTATCATTGCCATTTAAGTGAAATCACTGAACTTAAATATACAAGCTTGATAAAAATGATCATTCTAGAAGAAAATTTCAAATGGCACTTAGAGGCTTTTGCATCTGAACTCTTCATATATATATATATATATATATAAATGTTTTCCCATGGTAATCTTTAATCAAAATCTGAAAAGTTACTTCCAGTCTGGAATGGCGTCTTTTTCTGATGACTTATTGACGCCTTGGGTTGGGAAACGCTTAAAAGGCATATTGCAGGTCAGAGGAAAAATTATGTAGGAACTAGATTTTCTTTAAAATATACTTATAAATACTTTACAGAAGCTTCTGAAGTCGTTTTTGTGAGAAAATTTTACTTCCGCGTCTGAAAATGGGCGTGGGGCAACGAGCGGGGGAGAGGTCGATTCAAACAACAGAAAAATAATGAATCGCAATGACATTTCGGACGCTGAGCAAATACTCATATGACGGACCAAGCCATAAAGTTATGAGCCTGCTATGCTAAAGAGATCAGGGACAGGCCAGTATAATGTTAAACAGAACGGTCAGAGACAAATTGAGTTGTGGTGTGAGGAGAACCAGAGGAGAACAGGAGAGATGTCTTTTGGTGAGAGACGTGCTTATAGATATACACGTTCGCTAACCATATACACTGTGCTCCCAATATTGTAGAGATTATTATGATCCTATAACAGGCCAGCAGACATTAGTATGTTTGGGGTAGATTTATACTATTAAATGTATAAAAACTATACTTCAGTATATTTCTATTGTACTAAAAGCATACAGGTTTTAATACATATTTTTCACCTGGGTTATAACATAAACAGAAAATTAAAGATTTGAGTATAGACCTTATTCAGAGCAGCGCCATGACAGGTATGAAAGCGAGGCTGTGAGGGATAGACTTACTGTGTTTTCAATGGCATCCGCTGTAAAAAGCGGAATAAAGCTCCTAGATTACTTACAATTTTCCACAGCTTACATTGTCAGGAGTTTTTTGTCAACTGACATTTCATTGAAAGGTATTTTTCCTGTGTTTCATGAGCAGAACAATCTGAAAACACATTAAATAACAGTACAGCCCATTGAAGAGATGCAAGTCTACCCCTCACAGCCTCGCTTTCATTCTCATTAAAAATCAAAGATGGCGCTGCCGTGAATAAGGCGTATTTAAACAACCGATTTTGTTTTTCACTTACAAGTTGCCTCTATTTAGGGCATGACTAACTTACCTATATATCACACTATTTAATACCATTGGTATCAGGGGCGTTGGAACACAGATAGACCGGTCTGGTGTTCGGGAACACAGATAGACCGGTTTTGCACGTTTGCTGCAGTTGAATAGCCGCGATGGCAACGAGCACTCACTGTTTCTAGTTCATCTTTAATATTATGCATTTTATTTACTGATTCCATTTTTATTTAGACTTTTTCTTCTAAATATTTGATTGTAGCGGCAATAAAAAGCATTTGATGTCTAACATAGAGTAACTTCCTTGAATGTAACTCACAAACATTACTAGGCAACCAGTTGTGTGGGAACGTCCTCCAGCGCAGCCACTGGTGATCTGCAGCGACAAAGTCGCGTGTAGTGTGAGCGCAGCTTGACATGCCCACATTCTGTCGCCAACGGTCATTGTCGCCCGTGTCGCTGGATGTCGCCAGCGCTCCATTGAAATGAATGGGATCTTGTCGCTTTGTCGCTACGTGTCGCTGGCGGTGTAAACGGGGCTTTTCTCTTCTCTGCAGCTCAGACCATAGACGGTAAAAGAAGTGGACAGAGCAATCTCATTGGAACTCCATTGAGACGATTGAAGCCCGTTTTTGGCAATTTTTTAGCACTTCCGTCCCTGACGCGCAGACTCAGACAGAGCTTGACGACGTAGATGTGACTAGAGCAACCCGTCTGTATTCTAGTGGCTGTGGCATGAGAAATCTGAATCATTCCCTTCCGAAACTTGCAGAGGCGGAGAGTGTGAATAGGAGCTGTCCATGAGCTAGTAGAAGGAGACAATTTTGCTAGGTATTCGGATTAATTATTTTGTCATTTTGCCTCCATGTTTCCTCGATTGCTCGCGAGCTTCTTCTCCTGTCCATACGGTAATCTTTCTACTGTGCGACAGAGAGACGCGTGGGTATGACGCAATCGTTAGCCTACTTTCACTAAAACTGCTTCTACGGGGCCATAACATAAGCTACAAGGTAATGGAGCATTTTATACATTGTCGTGTTTCTTTAGAAATAAATAAAGGACAAATGGGGTCTTCAAGCGCCTCAGATGTAAAGTTATTCGCTGTCAAATTGATGCCAAAATGAATGGGAGTCAATGGGAATGCTAACTCAAGTGAAGTTCTGCTACAAGATGGCAACTCCTGTGAGGCTTCAACTTCCGGTCGATGGATTACCCCCTTGGCTCATACGCACTGATCTTGAATCTCCTCGTTATTACGTCATAACAAGGAAAGGTTATCCCCTCTCTATGCTTTGCCCGTCCAGAGTATTTGGCTCGTCCATGAGAAAATGAGCTATAGGAACAGGAAGTACGAACACGCAGGGATGATTTTAGGTTTTCCTCGAGAGAGATATTTCTTGCAAACTAGCGGAGCATGGCAGTTGATCAGTGTTCGGATGTACAAATGAACACAAACGTATTTTCTAGTTCCTTCATCCAAGCCTCTGAAGAAACAATGGGTGAATTTTATTTTCTCTGGAAATGCGCTGACACAACTTCTCCACCTACGACTGTTTCCTCAACTTGGGCCAATACAGAACTGGCCTCGATGAACGTCTGAAAATAAATTGATCGAGCTATACACAGCAACAATTTCTGATGTGTTGCCTAATTGTTCAAGTTCAGAACGGTAATCTTTCTCTCAAAATTGTTCAATACTTACGCATAAGTAAAGCCAGTGACTAAAATATAAACTTCACATCATTTCTTTTAAACGTTACTTAAGAAAACGAAACCGCACACACTTTGTCAAAAAAAAAAATAATACCCCTTTATTTACAGGGACAAACTAGACACAATATTAACATATATAATTAAACAATATAAATACCAGTAACATATGGTAATAAATAAACCAATATAAAATAAAAATAAAATAAAATAAAACTATATTGTATCAAACAATGTAATAATACTGGAGATTAATAGAGATTACTACCAGGGTAATCTAATATCGACATGATGACAGGTTCCCATGTTTTGTCTGCTTGAACCAGTCATGTAAGATATCTGGACATTGTACTAGTTATGCAGCTCTTAGCTTGGCGAGTTTGGTATTTCATTCCCACCGCATCTTAGCTACGCAGCTTTGAGTAAACTTATGAAAGAGAACATCTCTGGTTACTGGTGTAAGTTTAACCCATGTTCTCTGAATAGGGAATGAGACGCTTCGTTCGCTGCCAAACTCCTCGCGCTGCCGACAAGCTTCCTTTTTCGGCAGAGAAATCTGAGGAGCAGATGATATAATATGCGCGCGCTAATATAATATGATGACGTGAGTGTCAAGGTGGTGCAAATCGTGATTCTATATGGGCTTCAGATTTTTTTACGGTAATTTTTATGGTATTTTATTATTTTAGAATGTTTCCTGGGTTGCCCTTATGTTTTTTATATCAAAAATAGTCATCATTTAGAATTTTCCCTAGCCTGATTTTAGCCTCTGATTTGAACGTTTAAGGGGGCGTGTCTGTTGTGGGATTCAGTTTAATCCTCCACTGCTTTGATTGGTTAACCTTGCATATGAAAAAGCTACATATCACATGTGAACCTCTCTCGAATACTTAACTAAAAAAATAACTCTTTGAATGAACATAAAAAAATCATGGAAAGGATTTCCACATGATTAACTTGCTTTATTTCAGCCTTATGCAATTGTTATTCCAATTATTCCATCCAATGCTATATAATTTATTGTAATGTCACACGTAATCAATTTCTAGACTATAGTCATCTATTAACTGCTAATAGCACTTTTAATTAAGCATCTTAAATAATAAGATTTACTTGCTTCATCTGCCAAATCATATGATGTAAACTGCTGAATCAGTCTTCAACCTAACCAAGTGGTTTACTCCTTGGTTTTTGCATTCAAAAACATCAAAATTAATAACTAATAAGCTATTTTCTACCCTAGTTTTCACCCCAGCTCAGAAACGCTGGATTTTTATGGGCATCTCGCACTGAAGACCTAGAAGTAAACGTCCACTGCTGTGAGTGGATAACAGTTTTGCATATTATAATTAGTTTGAACTCACCTCGTCAGTGTACGTGGGGGAAATTGTTTTTGAAAACGTCCAATGTTGTAAAATGGCAAACGGAATAATTCGACCACACAGGTTCGACCCAGAGTCCGTGTGTTGCACCATTCCTGTCAGAACCAATATAGACAGCACACCACCGTTCTTTACTCTTAATCGGTCTGCAAATCCAGACGGTTTTACCTCATCAGCAGGAACGTCATGAAAAATAAAGTTTTGCATTCCTATTGGAATCCAGATGAAGCATATGCAGCGACTGTCTTTTTCCACAAACAGACACTGCATAATATTTTGTATTCCTTGGTAGCTCGATCCGGTTTGTCATCACAAGGTAGGCTATGCTATGTTATTTAGCTATGCGTGTAATGCGCGAATTGGTGGGCGGGGCCAAATCGGACGTGTTGAAGTAGGAGTTGATCTTTTTCTACGGGGGTGGTGTTTTATCCTCTTTGACGTCATAGTTCCCCACTTTTAAAAATGATACGTTTGCTTGCATGGGCTGGTGTCAATAAAAGCTTTTATTGGACTAACAAGGATGTTTTCAGTTCTGAAACTTACAGGATATTCTTATTATATGATGACCTCTTAGATGTCAAAAGCTCAAGGAAAATTTGATTTCTCAGTTCATCACCCCTCTAAATGGTTCAGTAATTGCATGTTCAATAAATGTAGTTTAACATTAAACACAATTATGCACTACCAAGTCTTCCCCTTTTCTTATCTTCTTGAAAACACATAAAATAACCAGCCCGTTCTCATCCTTTAGTGTCACATAGAACGCTATATGACAAAACGGTGCTATACTACGCACATGGCACCCTTTATCGTTAATATTCACGCAAACCCAAGGCGTCATAAATCCTTTAGCGTAAAATGAGACTACCCTACCCTACCCTACCCCCACACCTAAACCTAACCATCACAGCGCGTGTTATATTAATGATAATGGGTACCATGTGCGTAGTATAGCGCCGTTTTGTCATATAGCGTACTATATGACGCTAAAGGATGAGAATGCATTGAAAATAACACTTTATTTTAACACGTATTCTCTCTTAATTCAACCATATGCAAAGCATGCTGGGAACTAACAAGCACCGCCCAGTTTCAATGAATGCAACACAAATCAATCATGTAAGCAAACACAAACGGATTAAGTAAACTTAAATTGTACATATATTTAAGCAGATTGAACACATTCAAATTAAGTTCGGGAAAAATGGCAGTTGACTCGCACTATATGCCACCATCTGAATTTTTTTTACTTAACATAAATGGTTTGTGTTTAGACAACACGTTAGGATTTTGTACTGTTGAGACATAATTACATACACCTTAATAGAAAAAAATATAAAGTAATATAAATATATTATGTAAAGTGCACAACCTTCTTAGTTAATTTTTTTGAGTGTACGTTTTTACTACTACAGCTAATATTATAGAGATTAATGAATCTTGAGAAGTATTTAAAGTATTTATATCTATTCCCATCACATAAAATTTTGCTGTGATGAGCATTGAGCAAGCAGATGCCAGTTTGTTTGTGAACATGAAGATCTTATTGAAATGCAGTATCTGCATTCTCTCTAATGCTTTCACCAATGCAATCATGTTGATGTACATTCAGCAAGAGCTTTGTTGTTCAGTGTAACATTTGTCATTGATTTCATAACGAGTTTTCCAGGTTAACTCGCGCTGTGTGGAAAGATTTTTCTTTGATCGCTTTCTGTATAATTTTTTCACAATTTAATTAAGATTATTTTCATCCTACTAAAAAAAAACTATGTGAAGTTGATATTTTAGTCACTGGCTTGATTTATGCATTAACAGTATTGAATAATTTTGAGAGAAAGATTACCTGTCTAAACTTGAACAATTAGGCTACACATCAGGAATTGTTTCTTATTAGCCCGATCGGTTTATTTTCCGACTTTCATCGAGGCCAGCTCTGTATTGGCCTAAGTTGAGGAAACAGTCGTCGGTGAAATGTTTGGACCATACAAAACTTTGGGAAGTTGTGTTGACGCATTTCCAGTGAAAATAAAATTAAGCCATTGTTTCTTCAGAGGCTGGGATGAAGGAGCTAAAAAATACTTTTGTGTTCATTTGTACATTCGAACACTGATCAACTACCATGCTTCGCTTGTTTGCAAGCCATGATATCTTTCGAGGAAAAACTGAAATTGAGCTCATACGTTCGTACTTCCTAGCTCATTTTCTCATGGGTGAGCCAAATTCTCTGGGTGGGCAAAGCAGAGAAAGTGGAGGTTACCTTTCCTCTATATGACGTCATAGAGGGGAGATTCGAGATCAGCATGTATGTCTGAGCTTTCATTTTCTCAAAGGCAGAGAAAGATACCGATTGAAATTTCTAGCCACTGGGGGACCATATACACTAGTACAGGCTAGTGGAACTTATATTAATGTTAAAAAAGTGAATATGTCATGTCAGGGGACCTTTAACAAAATGTTAAGGGGGGTTAAACTATTTTTGATCAAATGTAGCCTTGGTGAGCAAAAGAGACTGCTTTCAACAATCTGTTTCTGTCCTGGTTCAAAGATAGTCTAGCAACTCAGACTCCCCCCATCCACCCACCCCTGAAGGCTTCAGTTCCATCCAAAGGATTTTGGACTGGATTCAGGAGCACTTGCCATCCTGCTATAATTTAATTTAGGTCACGTATCAGCTATTCTTGCCCCCTGGACCTTTCAACCAGCACAACACACAGCTTCAAAGCTGCACATCTTTCTCAACATTCCAGACAACTTTTAATCAGCAGCGTATATAAGTACGATCTGCTTTTGCATTCTGCCAACTAGAGTATGATCAAACATTGCTCTTTTTACCTGAATTTTAAAGTTTCTCCAATAATTCTGGCATACAGAGATACTGTGCTAAGTTTAACTCTAGCAGAAGGTCAATGAAGCTTCATCTCTCAGGAAAACCTTTGAGCCATATAGGGCCTTGAAATTCATATTTTATTATATTCTAAATTTATAAATTTGTAATTGACAGGTTGAAAAAAAAAAAACAATTTAAGTCTCCAGGCAAAAGGGAATTAATCTTAGTAATCACTGGCAACTTTTCATATCGTTTTTACAATTGATCATATTAAAAATTCCAGCCGTGCAAAGCAAGGTGTGCCAGACCTGTCTTTGCTTGTTGCATTTTCTTCATTGACTTCACCTCTTCAGAATGAAGTTAGAGGTTTAGGAGTGTTGGTCTTGATATTTTTTCTCCCCTACTCTTTGGCAATGCCTGTAAAATTCAAATCCTGGCACAGACCAAAAGCAATTATGGAATTCGATGATTTTTTGAGAGCATTTTATGGAAGCTACAATGACGAGGCAAAAGATTCCATATTTTACCAGCCCAGTCTCAATTGAATGTGTAAAGAATAATTGATGACATGCTACCTATTGTATTATTGAAAAATAATGCACACCAAGGTGGTAACGTTGCAATGACTGGAGGCTACCTCTGAGGTGTGCATTATTTTTTTTAATAATTCATCGGTTCATTGTCAGTTATTCTGCATACCACAGTTTTTTTTAAAAGTGTTTTTATTTCAAGACATTTTTTTGGGTTTTGTCCTTTTAAACAATCTTGTGTGTATATAGACCTACTTCCCTGAATCTTCTTTATAAACAGCCCAAGAGCAGCCCATTTTACAGCCCATTTTAGAATGAGCAATGCAGGCTAGAGCAATTGTTATGGTGAAATCATTTGGCACAGTGATATAGACTTGTAATGTGCTCAAGACCTGGTTGAAACTACTTCCGTGCAGTTATGGAAGATAAATTAACACATTAGAAAATATGTCAGCCAATCAGAACAAAGCATTCTAGGTTCAGCCATTGTGCAGTGGTATAAGATGAGATGAAACACTTAGTACAACAAAATAATCCTTTCAAAAGTTTGGGATAGGTACAATTTTTTCAATGTTTTTAACATGTCTCTTATGTTCATCAAGGCTGCATTTATTTGACCCAAAATACAGTAAAAACTAGCCTGGGAAAACCCAGACAACTTCCTTCAAATTTAGATTTGCTCTGAAAGTTAGTCTGGCAAAGAACTCATTCAAGCCCATTTGTAATCCGTCGAAATCGCGGCACCAATCAGAAACGTTTGGGCGGGCTTTACACGATGACGACAGCGCTGGGATTTTGAAGCAGATTTTGTAGCCTAGAGTACAAAGATGGATGCCGCCATCAAACATCACTCATTCGAATCAGCTATCGCATCTGTATTAAGCGATTTGAACGTTTTCTTTATGTTAAAAACCGAGCTAAGAACAACTCTTGGAGATGCTTCTCTGCCGCTCTGCATATGTCATCTCCTTCATCGCTCTGATTGGTTTTGGGTCTATCCCCGACGTCCGCTGGTTTCGACCCTCTGGAAATGATTTGTCTATGACACTTTGCCAGACCATAACTCAGTTACAACTGAGAATGGTCTGGTTTTCACCAGGCTAAGTAAAAACAGTAATATTGTAAAATATTATTAAATATTTTCTATTTTAATATATTTTAAAATGTTATTTACTCCATTGATGCAAAGCTGTATTTTCAGCATCATTACTCCAGTCTTCAGTGTCACATGATCCTTCAGAAATTCTAGTTCTAATATGCTGATTTGCTGCTTTCAGTTGCAATTGTTGTTGAAAGTTCAAAGAAAAGCATTTCTCTGAAATAGAAAGCTTTTGTAGAAAATAAATTAATACTTTTATTCAGCAAGGATGCATTAAATTAATCGAAAGTGACCAAAGACATTTATAATGTTACAAAATCTTTCTATTTCAGATAAATTCACTATTCAACAAATAATCCTGGAATTTTTTTTTTTTTACACAACAGTTTTCTACATTGAAAATAATACAAATTGTTTCTTGAGCAACAAATCAGCATAGCCTATTATTATCATTTCTGAAGCATCATGTGACACTTTGCCAAAACAGGAATAAATTACATTTTAAAATATATTCAAATATAAAAATATTTATTTTAAATTGTAATATTTTATAATATGTTTAGGGTCAAATAGTGAGCAAAAGAGATTTCTTTCAAAAACCTTTAAGTAACAGAATTCTGTTGGGAGCTTTGATCATATAGAGAGGAATGTTTCCAATTGTGCTGTTATCTATGAATATATATATATATATATACTGTGTATATATATATATATATATATATATATATTATTTAAAAGGGGAATAACCGCCCAAACAAATCCTATGGATAACAACATTTGCTTCTAATATGTTGTGAACATTCCCAAGCCCCAAGAGAGTCTGTTGGTTGGCCTAGAAATCCTTACTAATTACTGTATCAGCCTCCTGACTGCAGGATAGGATTTGATCTTCTCACTTGGGTTCTGTTTTGAACCCCTGGCTACAGGGAACTCAGCTTTTTCCAGAGTCTCTTGTGATTTTGGTGCTTTCCCCATACCTCCCCCAAAGCCAACGCTGAACATTTTAGCTGTATTTCTGATATATTTATATATTTATTGCCCTACTTTTCTAGTTTCATGGGAGTTGATTTTGCATACATGGGCGTTGCATCAAAGAACATGTCACCTGCGAAATAAAAGGAATCCTCTCACATTTATCTCCCTCTTCATTTACTTACTCCCATGATATAACAAACATTTGACTTCATTTCATTTCATGACTTTTCATTTTATTTCAATACTTCTTTTTCTCCATGAAATGCAAAAGAGCACATTTTGAACAATGTCTATGTCACTCTTTTCCTTGCTACTACAATGAAAGAAGTAGTAGCATTGCTCAAAGGGAATTATATATAATTAATTATGATGAAAGACCAAGATCTGGCTCCGATATAGTGATAAAGAAAGAATAAAGTAAATTTTTTTTTTTTTTTTTCATTCTTTGAATTTTTGGTTTACATCCGAATAATCCATTGCATTCCGGTGTCATCGCATCATTTTTGGACAATTGTTCCTTTTAACATATTCATTCATAGACATTTTATGAACCTGGCTAAACTTTTCTGCTTAATAAAAAAACAACATATAATTTGCTCTCTGTATAGTGCCCTGACAGAAGCTCTAGCATTTTCAGTATTTTTAGCATCATTCTCACTGACTTTGAACACTCAACCAAAAGTGCCTCTGGCGCAAGGCAGAATGCCACTAAAAAGGTTCTACATCTATGCTTTCAGTTTTGAGAGTTGTGTGTTGTGCTAGAGACGTGACTAGCAATGCTACAGTCTGTACAGAAATAGTTCTCTTACGAGAGGTTCTCTCGTATTGCGTAAGCTAGCTTACGCTACGGGAAAGATTCATCTTTGCTGAGAAGTTGAAGCAAAAAAATTATTCCATAATTTTGTAATCATTGTCAACGCAGTCTCTTCTGAGGCAGACCATGAGCGGGCTAGCTAGCGGCTCATTGGTTCGCTCAGAGAGAATGCACGAACCAATGGGAGAGCGGCGCTGAGTCCGCGGCCAATGAGCGGACGTCGCTCGCTCACTGCGTCACAGCCTGCCAAAAGGGGCGTGGCTACAGTGTATAAAGGTAGCTCTCCCAGGCTCGTTCGTCGATTCTTTTTCATTCAGCGAGCTACACGCATCCGCTGTCCTGGGAAGAAGCCGCCGTCGTCGAGAAGACATCTTCTAGCGAGCTCCGGAGACTGAGGATACCGGCCGTCTGCCACCTTCAGCCGCCCAGCAAGCTAGCGCCATCCGACGCCGTATCCTTTTTCACTATTCCATTCACAAAAGAGCTCGAGCGTCTTTTTCAAGATGCCTCGATTTTCCTGCGGCTCCTGCCGCTCTTCACTCGAGGAAGGAGACCGCCACCCCATCTGCGCTCTCTGTCTCGGAGTGGAACACGCAGAGCTCGCCCTCGCCAACGGAGGATGCGACCACTGCGAGGACCTGCCTCTGTCCGCCCTGCGAAGTGATTGGTACCCCTTTCAGGGCGCAAGTGATCTCTCTATCGGCGCTGCCTGCATCCGATAGCGAACGTGACGCTGATCGCCTCTGCCCGGTTCGGGCTCTCAGAGTGTACACTACACGCGTTGCCGCGTTCAGACGCTCAGAGCAGCTGTTTGTGTCGTTCGGTGGCCGCACCAAGGGGTTAGCCGCCTCGAAACAGACTCTATCCAGGTGGATAGTAGACGCGATTGCCTCTGCTTATGCCGCTAAAGACCTGCCTTGCCCTCTGGGCATCAGGGCTCATTCCACCAGAGGCATGGCCTCATCGTGGGCATGGTCCTGCGGAATTTCCATTCACGACATTTGTGTGGCTGCGGGACGGGCCTCCCCCTCCACTTTTGTCAGATTTTATAACTTGGAAGTTCCCGCCTTACAGGCTAGAATTCTGGCGGTCTAGTACTATACAGCTCTCCTATAGAAAACCGCACTATCGGGAGTTCCATCACAACCGGCTCACCCCTTGTGTTCCCCTATGTGCTTATGCATTATACGTTCACGGCCCGCTACGCCGGCCACCTTAGGGCGTTTTGCACTAGATGATAACGGCCGCTATGCTGGCCGCCTTATTATCTTCATCCACTTATGATTCCCCCGGTGTTTTTACCCCCTGGGATGCTTAGTGGTTACTCAGCGCGCACGGCGTTGACCAGGTGTTCCCGTAGCGTAAGCTAGCTTACGCAATACGAGAGAACCTCTCGTAAGAGAACGACTCGGTTACCTAACGTAACCTCGGTTCTCTCTAGATGAGGGAACGAGTATTGCGTTCCCGGCCGTGCTTGCGCCACCAGCGTTTCGCTTCATGCTGACAGAATCGACGAACGAGCCTGGGAGAGCTACCTTTATACACTGTAGCCACGCCCCTTTTGGCGGGCTGTGACGCAGTGAGCGAGCGCCATCCGCTCATTGGCCGCGGACTCAGCGCCGCTCTCCCATAGGTTCGTGCATTCTCTCTGAGCGAACCAATGAGCCGCTAGCTAGCCCGCTCATGGTCTGCCTCAGCAGAGACTGCGTTGACAATGATTACAAAATTATGGAATAATTTTTTGGCTTCAACTTCTCAGCAAAGATGAATCTTTCCCGTAGCGTAAGCTAGCTTACGCAATACTCGTTCCCTCATCTAGAGAGAACCGAGGTTACGTTAGGTAAACGATTCGTTTTCTTATAGTTACAGTCAAACACCATTTATATGGGAGACTATTAAGAGAATATTTTTTTACTCCTATGCTGCTATTTGTTTGAGATACGCTGCAACATTTTTTTGTTAGTTTATTTTTTTTGGTTGTTTTTTATAAATTCATTGAAATACATAGTGGATGGATGGACATCAGCGAATATGCATTTAAACAAATTATTTGATTCAGTGGGTTCTTCTGGTGTAATACCAATTTTGTCACCTCTATTTACCGATTCAGTGATTGATTGCAGGCATTTGGGTTGACATCACTGTTGTCCTTACTTCGCAAAACATTATATCGTTGTAACGAGGGTGTTCAAGATGGGGATAGAACCAGAGTCTCTTGTGTTCAAAGTCATTTACCCCTTTTCCACCCAAAAAGAACTGGTTCGGAACTGGTGCTGGTTCAAAGTTGGTTCAGAGTTGGTTCAACTTGCGAACCCGTTCAGAACCTGTTTGTTTTTCCACTGACTTAGCGCCCAGGGAACGACGTCGTTACGACACTGTGAACGTCGCTAGAAACGCTTGCAGGTACATTGCTTTGGGATTATCTCTAACTCGTGTATCAATAAAACTTTAAAACAATTGAAATATGTAAGTCTTTTAATCTTTTCGTTTGATATGTAATCTTTTCTGATAAGTTATGTACCCCTGTCTTGTGTCTTTTTTTCTTTCCATTTATTTGTTCTATACCATGACTGTTTTCTTCTTTGCTTATGTTTCAAATAAAATAAATAAATAAAAACGCTTGCATGTTTCTGCAGTTTCTTCTGGCTTTGCAATGGTCAGAAAAGATGTTTAGAACACATCTAAACCCGCCCTAGCCCCCGACGTAAGTATGACGTGCTGAAAAGAACGGTTCTAGTCCAGCAAAGAGTTGGTGCCGCTTTGGAACCAGTTTTCCCGGCCGCAAACCAGTTCTTTGGCTGTCGAAAACACAAAGAACTGGTTCGCGTGCAGGCACCGAACCAGCTCTCAAAATGCTTTGGTGGAAAAGGGGCTATTGAGTAAACAGATTGAGCTAACTCCCCAATGGATGAATCCAAGAGCAGAGGTGGTCAAAAGGCAAGAGTCTTCAATGAAAGACGATCTTTACTGATAAAAGGTACAATAAAACAAAGGAAGCCTGGCTTCCAAAAAACAGTAAAAGAAAAACTGATACGAGGGTCCAACGATAGAAACTTAAACATTAACAGGCTAGCTTGCAACTGGTAACATAGGCTAAAGACTGAACAAAAAGGCATGGCACAAACACACTTAAATAGGGCAAGACACAGGTGTGATACATCAGGCATAATCAGAAGTAGTGTTTCAATCAGTGGCGCTTCTCACCTGACTCCTGCTGACCAGGAGGAAAACAGCAGTCCAGTAAAGGGATCCTTACAATCGTAAACTCTATATTACACACTATCTATCCACAAGTTTCCGAGGGGCGCTCCTGTAAAAAATAAAGTGGGTGAAACTTCCGGTGACGCGGCGGAAGTAGCATTCCAATGGTATTTTGTGTGTTAGTTAGCGAAGAGGCTAGCTGTTTTTCGGATAATTATTTTACTATTTAAAGACGCAAATCTTTATGAGAGATGTCGTTGCGGAGCTCAGAGACAACATGTGCTGTTCGCAGTTGTATGTATAACCGGACTAAACTAATTTAGTGGCTTAAACGGGATTGTTTTGAACATAAGCTGAAAACGAAATCAGAGTGATCCTCCCAGAGCCCGTCTCTGATCCTGCCAACGACTGTAGTTTCCATCACCTCCCAAAAGACGACGAATCTTCCTGTGTACATTTGTTTAAATTCTTAATGTTCTATAAACTCTTTTAGCATGTGATTGGCTGTTCGCTACTGATGTTACACCTAAACTCAGGATCAAAGCCTGTGTTGACAGAATACCAAATGTGCCAGTTAATGTATTCAAGCAGCACATTCATTTATAATTTTGAATAAACTCCAAAGCACAATGAATGACTAAGTGTGTATTTTTTATATGAATTGTTTGTCAGCTCGCACAACTGTCTGTCACCATGCCTTGATGAGTATTGATTATTAATAATGTTATTATAATACTCCCAATCAACTACTGCGGAGGGTAAAGGTACTGTTATTTCACCCTTTTGAATTTCGTTGAGGTTGTGTTCCCACATCGTTATCTAGTTTGGATCGCTATAACTTGAATGACCGTCAACTGTTGAATGAACGAGTGTGAAGTATGTCAAGTCTGATATCATTGGTGGTGTCATTTATTTATTTACCAAGGAATGAGATGCAATGCACAGATTCATTAAATTGAACATCGAACATGAATGAAGTCAATGATCCTTTTTGGTGTGGAAAATACTGCACTATGTGCTGCTACTACTCTTATGTTAAGTTTGAATTGGTGCTGTCTAGTATAGCCGCTAAAGGCGATTACATTCTCTTCAACCAGTATCAGCTCTCCATTGCCCTTGAACACAATAATAATCTGAGATATATAGGCCTGCTGTACAGGGTATGCCAGACATGAGGTGAAAATCTCTGGAATTAGAGGATATTATTAGCCTAATATGATTTGCCTGTATTTTTATTGTGACTGAATTAAGATCCTGTAAAATCTCGCCCCCTGCCTGTATGTTAATTTTCCATTTTTGTCTCATGAGCATTATGCTTCCTTCGTCTTTCATAAGTGCTCTAGGCACACCGGACCATATTTCCTAGAAAAATTTAATGACCTACATTTTCTAGATTGGGTGTGCAGTGTGACCAAAACCTTAGAACTCAGTATATTCATCAAAGAAACCTTAAAAGAATAAGTAAACAAAACTGTTAAGCAGCAATGGTTTTCAACGCTGTATACAATAATGTTAAATGTGATTTGAGCCAGCAAATCATCATATTACAATTATTTCTGAAGGATCTTGTGACACCGAAGACTGGAGTATTTCTGAAGGATCTTGTGACACCAAAGACTGGATTAATGATGCTGAAAAGTTTTAACATTTTCAAATGTATTAAAATAGAAAACAGTTATTTTAAATGAGTAATTTCACATTATTACTGTGTTCTGTGTTCCTGGTGAAATAATAATACAGTCTTGGTGATCATAAGAGACAGTTTTCAAAATCCCAAACCCCAAACCTTTAAATGGTAGTGTATTTTTGTTACTTTAAAAATACTTTATACTTATTAAAAAATTAAATAGCCATGTGGGCCTAGAATGTATATTATTTTTAGATGACCACTTTAATTAAATACTTAATCTTATATTTACCTTTTTGTTTGGAGCTTGAGTAACAAAAACAAAACAGTTTTATGCTATAAAATATGCATATAAAACAATAAATCAGAATAATTTTTAAAAGAATGAGCCATGTTGGAAGCCAATTGTCTGAGCCGAGCTCAGCCGACATATGGCTTAACTGCGTCTCTGGCGACCCGAGTTTGATTCCCGGCTCAAGATCCTTTGCTGTCCTGTTCCTCTCTCTCCACCCTGCGATTTCCTGTCACTACACAGTCCTATCCAATTCAGCCGTAAAAAGTACAAAAATATAACTCTAAAAAGAAGAATCCAATAAGTCAATACAGTTATGCACTAGATAGTCTTGGTCAGTTGTAGTTTATGTTTCTATCACAACTATGCTTCATGGTGTTTATCTGTTCTGTATCTGTTTGTTTATTCTAGGCAGGGTGAGTAATAATGTGATATTCACATGAGCCAATGGCAGTCCTGCACCACAAGGCTCAAGTCTAGACATTTAAACCAAACACTGAGCAGTTTCTCCTTGACATGGTAAAATCATGACCAAGACACAACACAATAAACACTTTTCCAGGGCACACCGGTAGTTTAGGATTGAAGCCAAGCCATACAAAGTGTTAGTTTGGTTTCATTTTAGGTTACATGGGTTGTGTAGAATTAAAAAAAAAATTTTAAAACTTGACGAAAGGAAGAAAATAAGTGTTTATAAGTAATGAGTTATATAGCCTAGTTATAAATAAATCTCCTTTGAAAAAAATGAGGAGAATGAGGAAAAAAGAGAAGAGGACCTAAATGAGGATTTGGGTAAAAAATAAATAAATAGAAAAAAAACTAAAAAAAACAAAACATAAATACTGCTTAATTAAAATATATGGGATCACATATACCTCTCACATTTCTTTTAATGTGTCCATATTTGCCATGTAACTGCTAATATTTTTTTTTATATTTTTTATTTTTCTTTACTCGTTTCCCAATGCTCATGCAACCAGATTTTGGAGTAAAAATTCTCAATTAATAATAATAAATAAAAACTAAATAAATACATTTTATAATATGCTTGAGTCACACACTTGTCCTGGGGTTGTGTGTGTTTGTGTGTCAGTATGAATTGTTTTGATTTCTAGGGACAGAGCTTGTCAATGTTACAAGAAAGCTGGTTGACAAGAGGCCGTGTGTTGTGACTCTGCTCTTGAATCTACACTGCTCTTGTCTTGTCTTAACCAGGCGCAACATGAAAACTATGGCCAGAAGTTATTCAATTTCACAGAGATTCGATAAACACCAGCAACTTGTGGTGACTGATTTTATGCAAATGTGGCGAGTACCAATAGGAGTAAAGACTCTGTATCTTTTGAGGTACTGTTGTGGTGTAGGCAAGACAGAGAAGATGATGAGAGATGCACCACATGTATCGGCCACCATATCGGTATCGGATGATATATGTTAATTTAATTTAATTTTATTGTTATCTGCCCGATAAGAAAATTTGGCTGAAATATCAAAGCCAATAAATAAAGGATTTTTTCCTTGACCTTCAGCTGAGACCCTTCACGATTCGCTTGATGTTATGCTTGAAATATGATTGGAATGACTTAAAAAAAAAAGAGGAAAATACTGTTAAGCGCAGCATGCATCATAATTGTGTGCTTTGGACATTTAATGCTTTTAATGGCGACTTTTGTTTTTGTAATCAGGATCTCAAAAATAATATAAAAATTTGGATGTAGATTTATCTGCCAATATATAGGCTTTCATGTATAAAGAATTATCGGTTACTGGTATCGGGCAAAATGTTCATAACGGTGCATCTCTACGGGGAAGTTAACGTTACTGTGAGTGGTTTGCTTGTTCTGTGTTTTTTCTCTGTCGACATTTCTGATGAGATCTTCGGAGTACTCATACTTTTGCCCATCCCTAGTGGCCAGCGATACTGCAGAAATATCTTATGTGGTTACATACTTCAAAATATCTTCTTTTGTGTTCCGCAGAAGAAAGTCAAACTATTTCGGTATGACATGAGGTTGTGTAAATAATGACATTTTTATTTTTTTATGGGTGAACTATTATATATTAACATGGAAGAAATACTTTATTTTGTTTTATTGTCATGCCTAAGGTTACGTGCTACACACCGTCTCTCTGTACTCTATATGGGTGCAAATGCACCATCGATATCGAAACTGTTCCTGTATTCTATTACCGTTTGAACATCTTTCCCACTCTCTTTCTGTTGCTATGCTCTTTCTGCCTAGCAACAGTGCTTAGCTGTGGGCAAGCATGCTGCTGGTAGTATATGATTTCCTTTGCATTGAGATTTAGTGGTTTTGGCCGGTTGACATGTCTGAACCACAAACCCGTTTTAGCATTTGGACTTGGTTTGGACATCACATTCAGTTATCTGTCTGCTGTATTACTTTTTGGCTTTAACAAAGCTTGCTCTGATTCTATGTTGAATGTCTAATACCAGTTTTCACCCAACCCCTGCTAGGGGTTTTACTGGAAAGAGACGAAATTGGGGCAAATTTTGCATATGCAAATTCTCTTCTGCACCCACACAGAGATTCCTTAAAATGTTGAATTCTTTTTACACCAAGATTACAAGAGTAAAAAAAAGACAAATAAAACATTATTTTCCGCTCTCTATTTGTTAGTGCTTAGAGTGAGAGTATTTTAAAAATACAAAATAAAAGTCTGTCTTCTTTATAACAGAGACTGTTCATTTTTCCCACCAAGACCCACTTTAATTTTTTTTTTTTATTCTTTGTTTAATTATTTTTCCCTTCTTTTTTTATATTTGGAATTTGACATCTTGGCTTGTTTATAATGTGTCTATTTTTCTTGAAGGCAGAGAAAAGAGGCGCCATAGCACGGTGGGTGTGAGAGCAGATTAATGGTTGTTTACAGAGATAGAAAGGGATGAGGAGACCATCTTTCAGAGTTATGAGAGCGTTCAGGCTATAGGATAAGATTCCCATTCATCTTAGAAGGATGTGTCATAACATATTTAAGCATGTCTTAACATACTTAAGCATGACTGAGAGAGTGTCTTTTAGCCTAAAATAATCACATTAAGTGATGCATTTTCATATTTGTTGACTTCATCTGAAAGCCCTCCACCTCTGAGATTGTCCACAGGTCAGAAATGAACTCTTTATTTCATATTGGAAGGTGATGGTCATTACCACAAATGGTTATTCAGTTATGAAAGAGATATTAAATCCCAGCCATCAGAACTGATGGTAATGATCCACATCTTTTTGCGCAATCCATCTGGTTCAGTTTTGCAATTCCACAAAACTGGGTAGTGTGCAATGTATTTCTCATTAGTGCCAGAGAAGTCTTATGTATACAGGATGTTATGTGTGGCTTAAAACTGAAATGATGGATATTTCCTGTATGCTATTTATAGAGGTTTTAAACACCACAGCCAGTGAAACGATTGGTTCTTTAGCTTCTCTGTGTTCAGAGGGAAGTGTCTTCTGTGGGCTGATTTGAGGTTTACTGTGTGGACACTGTGTAATGACAACAATGCTGGTCAAGTTTTGAAGTGTCTATTGTTTTACCATCAGGTTTTAAATGAGGAGTGTGACCAGAACTGGTACAAGGCAGAACTCAATGGAAAAGAAGGCTTCATCCCTAAAAATTACATTGAAATGAAGCCACACCCGTAAGTATTTGCACTTTTAAGTCACCAAAAAGACCATCATTACAAGGGTTAGTTCAGTTGAAAATTAAAATTCTGTAATCAATTACTCACACTCCTGTCATTCCAAACCCATAAGACTTTTTATTCATTTTTGAAACACAAATAACCTGATTTCTGGCTGTCCATCGAATGTCTAAGCAATTGAAACTTTGAAGCTTCAACATAAAGGGTTAGTTCACCCAAAAATGAAAATTAAGTCATTAATTACTCACCCCCATGCTGTACCAACCCCGTAAGACCTTCGTTCGTCTTCGGAACACAAATGAAGATATTTTTGATTAAATTTGAGAGCTGTATAACTACCACATTGGCTCCTAAGGGACTGCCTCTTGACGGCCCAGAAAGTCAATGAAGAAAATGTTTAAATATCCCAAGTGACTACCGTGGCTCAACTATATGTTTATCAAGCGACGCGAATACTTTTTGTGTATCTCGCGCATGCGTCGTGGAAATCTAAGGAAGTCTCGTTCTGGCCTACAAGGAAGAAAAGAAATAGTCGAATAAACTCGTTATTTTTGTTTGTTTTTTCGCACAAAAAGTATTCGCGTCGCTTGATAAACATATAGTTGAGCCACGGTAGTCACTTGGGATATTTAAACATTTTCTTCATTGACTTTCTGGGCCGTCAAGAGGCAGTCCCTTAGGAGCCAATGTGGTAGTTATACAGCTCTCAAATTTAATCAAAAATATCTTCATTTGTGTTCCGAAGACGAACGAAGGTCTTACGGGGTTGGTACAGCATGGGGGTGAGTAATTAATGACTTAATTTTCATTTTTGGGTGAACTAACCCTTTAAAGACATTATAAAAGTAATCTATATGTGGTTCAACATATAGATAGGCTCCAGTGGTTTAATTTAGTCTTCTGAAAAGACTCAATCACTGTATATGAACAGATTTAATAAAGATTTAACATTGATCAACGCCCATAAATTAAATATGGTAAACGGAAGCTCATCTGCACTTTCTTAGCCAACGGGCTTTGTTCTGAGCTTCAGTGAGTACCAATGAGGTTTGTTCTCATGCTTCTAGCAAGACGTGTCAATGTTTTGGTTGAATGGACTTTCATTGTAGGGACAGCAATCTCGTTTAGTGAAAAATATTTTCATTGTGTTTCAAATATGAATGGAATTCTTTGATGGTGAGCAAATGATGACATCATTTTAATTTTTTGGGTGAACTCACCCAAAATTCATTGTTTATATGAAGAAAGACACATTAGTGTATGTAGGAAAATAATACATATTTAAAATTGCATATACATATTTAAAATTGCAATGTTGAATTTGATTTTTTGAAGGTCTTTAGTTGTTTCTTTTTTTTTTTCCATATGCTAAACTCAGCAGTTGAAAGTCTGCTCTTATTACATATTGTCAATGTAATGTCTAATTTAGTACTCTATCTAGTATGATTCCATGCCTCTCTTATAACAGTAACAGGCGCGACAAAAGTGTTTTAGCTAGTTTCAGCCTGACACAGTTATCATTTTCATGTCCTGTGCCATGTTGTTTAAATAGCAAATGCTTTGTGCCCATCTTGTTCGCCCATGGTGTGCTGGTCCGAAAATGAGGTGTGATCAGGTGCATTGTTGGCGGGTTGCTATTTTGAGGAAACAAGACTGCGCCATTAACTTTAGACCAGGTTTTTGCTGGTCAATGGCACACTCTATTTCAGGTTTTTTTTATTTATTTAAAGGATTCATTAGTAATATGCGCCTATAGGCGGATGCACAATGTGCATACTTTAGCACAGCAGCAGCACTCAAACATGCCAAACATTAAAAATAAAATGATTACAATGTAAAAGATTATTATTGTTTACCTAAAAATATGGTGGAATCTGGCTTGTCCCGTAGATGGTCTGCTTGCCCGATTTAACCCTTTGTGCACGAGAAGATCCGTTTCCTCTCTGGAGATGCGTTCAGTCTTTCCGCTTGCAAATTCCGGCATGTAAATAGCAATCCGCCATGGCGTGAGCGAAACTGGCTTTTTAGGGGAATGGGAGATGAGACTCTGATTGTTTTATTGCACATTACACCCAAAATACACCCGTGACTCATTTAGAGAAATGGGACAACCCTTTTAGACCATGCACCGGTGGATTCGGACACACCCTAAGTGCAGTTGACACTTTAGACCATGAGCTTGGATCCTTAAAATAGGGCCCAAGATGTCTAATAAATACTTAAGTTAAATTTCTTTTTTCCTGTTCGTTATGTAAACCTGGACACAGCAGATGTTTTCTTTTATTATTATTCATTAAAAAATTAAAAATTAAATTAAATACATTTTATTTTTAGGCACCTTTCAGGCCACCCAAGGTCACCTTACAACAAAAATAGAAGTACAATAGTATTAGTTATTAAGAAAAAGAAATTTATAATTAAAAGTATGAAAGCATAAAAGTATAAAAGCATCCAACAGGCTAATGCTGATGGACTGTGGACTGTTAAAGGGATTCTATGCAGTTTTTTTTTTTGGCTTAGCTTAACTGAACAGCTTCAGAGTTATTGAAATGGTTATATGACTTCTTTCGGGTTGAATGGCGGCCGTCTCGCACACATACACACCCCCATCCAGGAACAAGGTAGAGAGGGATGGAGTTTGTCACACTATCGTCATGGCTGAGCCGGCATAGATACAGAAAGCTAGGAAAGTATTGTCGGAGGAACAGAGAAAGAGGAAACGGCAGACTGACCGACCGAGGAGTCAGACACGAGCATAGGGGAAAATTTGCGGGTGTGATATGTCACCATTGAAACATCTCACGGCACGGATGTACCAATTAGGGCTGGGTATTGAGACAAATTTCACAATTCGATTCGATTTCGATTCACAAGCTTGCAATTCGATTCGATTACGATTCAATTCGATTCAATATCGATTATTTTGGATATCAGTTACAATAAATGGCATTTTTTTCTCAAGGGAATCAAATCTCTTAACTAATGCTGTAAACTATGGGAGTCTAGTTGTAGCCTATAGGCTTCATTAGCCTAATATGAAGGTAATAATGAATGAATCACTTAAATTACACTTTTATTTATTTTTATAATAATAAGATTATATGAAATATAAACATTTAAATGGTGGGTGTCATAAAAACTTGCCAGATTTATTCAAATATGAAGGTAATAAGGAATGAATCTCTTAAATTACACTTTTATTTATTTTTATAATAAGAAGATTTTATGAAATATAAACATTTAAATGGTGGCTGTCATAAAAACTTGCCAGCTTATTCAAATATGCATTAAATATTGAAGAACATTAAGATTATAATGCATATGTAATATGGTGTATATATTTAGCAAAATGTTCCTCTCTAGAGTTATTTTTTTCTAGCTGACTAACGAGTTTATGTGGGTTTTCTGAGGTAAATATGATTGATTACAAGCTGTTTAACTGACGTCTTTCCACGGTTGAAACGCTGATTGACTGAATCAATGTGACGTGATACGGATTTGGATAAGTTGTACTCTATCTTTTAACACATTTTCAGATGCTCATTCATGTTTATTTGGCGCTGTAACTGGTATTATTAAGCCGGAAGAAAGATCAGCGCTGCTGCTTGTCCAGAGCGATCTCTCGCCACAGCGCAAAAACACTATTTATGTTTTTGAATTTCTAAAGAAAATGGACGTAATTTGAAAATTGAGACTTTGTTTCATATCAATAGTAACAAGGGACAAAGATTATTGCGATTTTTTGGATGCGCGCAGCCGCGAGACAATGTCCCATTCATTCAAATGAAACAGGATGACTAATCGATTCTTAAAATTTAAGAATCGATATCTGTTCGTAAAAATGAGAATCGATTAATTTCGAGAAATCGATATTTATTACCCAGCCCTAGTACCAATACAAATAAAACATTTCCAGGTAACTCTAACAGAGCATTCATTTAATTCGTTTGTTAAATAAGAGGCGATCTGAAGTGTGTTTTTGAAATCAAGTGACCAAAGTGCTCGTTGCCATTGTGATGCTCACAGTCTTCACACGGACGTGTGCTTCAGTCCGTTGCGGAGATTAAGAGACTCTCTATATTTGTTAAGGTGAAATCACAAAACCTTATGCACCAGTGTTGTAGTCGAGACCAGCTCACTCGAGTCCGAGTCGAGACCGAGACCAAAGAGAGTCGAGTCCAAGTTGAGGCCGAGACCAAAGAGAGTCGAGTCCAAGTCGAGACCGAGACCAGAGAGATTAGATAACCTTAGGTTGGGTCTCAAACCAGACTTAAAGATATCTTCAAGAATATGTAAAATATTTGGTGGTAACAATTAAATTGGCACCATACTCAAACAGTAAACCAAATATACCATGGAATAATGTACACTGTAATGGTATAAAGGCCACATAGTGGTGTAAAGGTAATTTTATTATAAATATGACTTACAATTTTTACAATCAGTATGTGCTCTTTCACACAACATTACTGCACACGAATTCTGTGTGGCTCTTATGTGCAAACTGAATTAGGGATGATAAGGCAGACATTTTCAATACATAGTTGAGCTAGATGCTCCACATCACATCTGACCTGGGTCCTGCTGCATTTGCGTGCCGCGAACGTTATAGTCTTCTTAAGTCGTGCGCAGTTGCACACAAGAAAGTCAGCAATCATTGGACGTTTCAATCAAACAATTATTTAAAGAAATATTAAGATACAGTAATAATCATTACATATTTTGAATGGGACTCGAGTGGACTCGGGAATAAGTCCGAGTCCCGACTCCAAATATGTTTGAGTACGAGTCAAAATGCACACGAGTCCATGACAAGACCGAGTACATTAAAATATGGTCTCCAGGCCGAGTCCTAGACCGAGTCTCGAGTGCACAGCATTGTTATGCACAAAAAAACGTGTCCCTGCTTGAAATACAACCACTGAATAAACAATCGGTTTTGATGAGGAAAATAAACTCTACAACTAGCAGGGATTAGAACCCAGAACCTCTGACACACTTGGCTAAAGTTCTGCCTCTGGACCATTAAAGGTATTGTAGGCTGGAATTTTATATATAAAAAAAAACTTTTTAACTTTAAAAAACCCCCCCTCCCTTCTGGGCTCCTTCCAAAGCCATGCCCCCAAAACACATGAACGCGCGACTCCGACAGCTGAGCTGAAGATGCATTATTTACCTGAGACGAGCGGAGAGGAAGGAGCACAGTGCACGTAGTGACATCATGTCAGAACCACATGTAATAAAAAATCTAATTTTATAATTATGAAGATAAACAAATAAGATGTATTTTACTCACTATCAAGCATCAAGCTATTGGTATACTTATTGATTCAAAAATGAACTTGTCATCTATAGCCTAAGGCAAAGCTAAAAACAAGTTGCATTATACACGTTTTTCCATTGCCATCATTTACACTGGGATGAAGATGAATTCCGTGTAAGATTCATAACATATATGGTGTTCTGCATGTAAGAGTTTCCATGATGAAAGCATTGTTGACTCTGATTAGGATAGTGGGGTTAATAGCATTTATGAGTCTTCCCCTACCATCCTAGGAAAAAAAAATATCGCTCCCCAGATGTAGATCTACTGTACATTTTGCTTCGTTTCGCTCGGACATTTAACGGTGTGTAACCTACATACACGGATACATGCAGATAGCTCAAAATGTGTATAGATAACACACCACTTGACTTGAAAGTGGCGTGTATGTTTACGCAAAAGTCTTGTTGTCATGTTGACACTCCAGAGACAAGTAGCCTACCGAGGACGGGGTGGTCGAAGTGCAGGGCAAGGAGCACTTCTTGGAAAAGAGGACATGCGTTGAGTTTTGCATCTTCAAGCTCAAACAAGGGCATGTGAACAGGTATCTGGATACGCGCAAGTGGGCAGGTCCTGTGTGGCAAAAGGGTGGTTACCTTGGTTGCGAGAGAGTGACAGTTGCCTAAGCCAATCCGTTGTTTCGTCCCGGTTTGAAATAATGAGCTGCGTTTAGTGCAGATTAAACGGTCTAGAGTCACTCGATTTTTATACTCTTTTTATCAGAGTACTTACATTTTAATTATGTATTGATGGATATATATATATATATATATATATATATAGAAAGTTTAAACAAATTTGGAAAAAAGTTTTTTTATAAAATTACTACCTACACAACCTTTAAAGTTCATGGTGATAATTGTCGGATCTATGTATTTAATCACATGAAAATTCTCACTACTAACAACATATACAGTATTAGATCTCATTAAACAACAAATTAAACACAATGTACTATTGTATACAGAATATGTAACACCCGTCATGTCACGCTTTGCGTGAGTGGTATTTACGACAGTAACATTAAATTCAAGTACTCCACAGCTGTAGTGCCCATTTAAAGATGTGCTTCTCAGTGTCATAGCTAGTTTGCAGAACCTTCCACTTCAAAACTCTTATATAGTAAAATGTCACCAGTACATTAACATCTTAACCATTGCTTTTTGATTTGTTCTGAACACACAGCTGGTTTTATGGGAAGATTCCCCGGGCAAAAGCAGAAGAAATGTTAAATAAACAGAGACACGATGGAGCTTTTCTCATTAGGGAGAGTGAGAGTGCACCTGGAGACTTCTCACTGTCTGTCAAGTATGTGTATGTCATTCTATTCTATTCTATTCTATCCTACTCTATTTTATTTCTCTGTGCCAAATAATATTGCCAATTTGTATATGACTGTTCTGAAGTCCTAGTAATAAACACTTAAAAACAAAGGCTTCTGGTTTTGAAATTTTGATGCAGTAATTGAATTTGTTCTTGTAAATAGGGGCATGTCAATGAATAATTAATGCAGTGTAGCAAAAAAAAAAAAAAAGCCGTTTCAGCACTTTATTTGTGTGTTCTTCTGAATTCTTTTGTGTGGTATATAAACTAGGCCAACACTGAATCATTCAAACAGTTCTCCAGAGATAGCTGCAGACATCAGGGTTCATGATACACTGAACAGTGTATAGTTTTTATTATAGTTCCAATATCCAAGTGCTATAAATGCAGCTGGTTATGATGTAATTCTTTAAACACTTTGTTTTCCTTTAGATTTGGGAATGATGTCCAGCATTTCAAAGTCTTACGGGACGGAGCAGGAAAATACTTCTTGTGGGTGGTCAAATTTAACTCGTTAAACTCTTTAGTAGATTATCATCGATCCACTTCTGTGTCCAGGAATCAGCCCATTTTCCTCAGGGACATTGAACAGGTACCACAGGTAGGACTGAATCAGTGCTGAAATATTCCACAAGTACTGTACGGTACACACTGGTGTCACAATGTTAAAGCATTAAATGCACAATCTCACCTTTTAGACTAAAACCAACACATAAATCATGCAACATTATAATTTTTATATAATCAATTGATTTTAAGTCAATTGTATTAAAAAGCATTTTAACTAACAATCTTATATTTAGTTGTCACCCTAGATGATAACTTACTAGATGATTTTCCCCTTGATGATAAACCGTGAAATGGCTAGAAGCCATATCACCCTGTTCCCCAAGACTAATTCCCCAGTCAAGCTAAGCAGGCTTGAGGAGACCTCCTGGGAAAACTAGATTGAGGCGTTAAACCGAGGTGCTGACTCTCTGTGGTCATTAAAAATCCCAGGATGTCCTTTGAAAAAAGAGGCATCCTGGCAAAAATTGGCTTCCTCACTCTTTCTCCTCTCCAACAATAAGCTGGTGAGTGTGGTTGGCATTCTGGCACAATATGGCTGCCATCACATCATCTAGGACTAGGTGGATGCTGCACATTGGTGATGGTTGAGGAGAGATCCCCTTCTTTGTAAAGGACTTTTGAGTGCCAAAAAAGTGCTATATAATTGTAACAAATTATTATTACTTAAGTAAAACCAGCACTTTCCCTCAAAATTGTCGTGCTGAAGCATTGTGCAATCATTCCACCCTGTTACCCAAGTTATTTAAAGGGTCATGAATCCGCAATTTTGAGGTAATACACAATTTTGAGGTGTTAACATATTTTTACAGGATGCACATGAAACAAAAATAGCACTCATTATGTTTATTATGGTCTTACATGTATCGCATTACAATGGAGAATTCTAAATTCATGAAAGGCTCTTCGTTCACCTCTGCGTTCAGACATGCAACAGCAAGTGTATCATTACAGCAGCACAAAAGTGTTGTTTGCATTTTCCCAACAATGTGGTCAGAACTGAAGTTTGACTGCAAACACTTGGGAAATATGACTGTAACAATATTTAATACGTAACAACAACATGCAAAGCGGGCATGAGAGGAGTTCCTGCTCAGAAAACTAACACTCGCAATCTGGATCACAGTTTATCCAGACAGGAGCAAGCACGTTTCTAGCTTTTATGGACATATTTAATATACTCTAGTGCTTCAAACATGACCCATATGTGCACATATTTTATGTCTTGTGAAATATATATGTGCAAATAAAGACACTGATATACAACTGATCATGAACGCAATGACACGATTAATTAATCTGATACACAGAACAAAATGATGTAGACTGATAATTCAAAGAATGGAAAAAAGTAACTATGTCTCTATTTTTCTGTGTTAAACTGATGTGTCATTTGTTCAGAGATTGTATTGCTCTCAAACATAATGAAAATATTATTATTGTTCCTTATTTTTCATGCTCTGCAAAGTTATAGCCTAATGCTGATCTCTCTCTCTCTCTCTCTCTCTCTCTCTCTCTCTCTCTCTTTATCTCTCTCTCTCTCTCTCTCTCTCTCTATCTCTCTCTCCATATATATATATATATATATATATACAGTACTGTGCAGAAGTCTTAGGCACACTAGTATTTTCGCCTCAAAGAAATGGTTTTAAGCCAGTTATCTAGATATTTTGTTGTAGTTTCTCAGTAGGAAATAAAAGTTTACATTTCCAGACATTAAAGGGTTAGTTCACCCAAAAATGAAAATTCTGTCAGTATTTACTCACCCTCATGTTGTTCCAACCCTCTATGTGTTTACTTGTTCTGCTGAACACAAAGGAAGATATTTGGAAGAATGTTTTAATCAAACAGATCTCATTCCCCATTGACTACCATAGTAGGAAAAAATACATACTATGGTAGTCAATGGGGAATGAGATCTGTTTAATTAAAACATTCTTCCAAATATCTTCCTTTGTGTTCAGCAGAACAAATAAACACATAGAGGGTTGGAACAACATGAGGGTGAGTAAATACTGACAGAATTTTCATTTTTGGGTGAACTAACCCTTTAATTGTAATAATCCAGTGAAATTTTTGAATGCACAAGGATTCTGACAACAGCCAATGCTCCACACGGAGGTCGGATCTCACCATCATCGAGTGCATCTGAAATTATATGAAGAAACAGAAAAAACAGAGACTAAAATCAGAAGAACTGCGGCAACGTTTGCAAAGACGCTTGAAAAAACCTGCAAAACTGAAAACTATGTGCAATACCTGGACAAAAGCTGTTTTAAACGTAAAGGGTACTAAACACCTATTGATTGGATTTAGTTAACTCTTAAAAGTTAATAACAGTTAATAATAGTTAACTAATAAAAGTGAATTGATAAATAAAATCTATTTATGATTATGACATTTTTTTTTAAAACATTCTCATTTACAGCATTTTTACATAAGTGCTTTTTCACAGTACTGTAGCTTTGCAGGCAGGCAGGCACTACCTTCAAGACATTGCCGCAGTTCTTCTGATCTTAGTCTCTGTTTTTTTCTGTTTCTTCATATAATTTCAGATGCACTCGATGATGGTGAGATCCGACCTCCGTGTGGAGCATTGGCTGTTGTCAGAATCCTTGTGCATTCAAAAATTTCACTGGATTATTACAATTAATGGCACAATTAATGTCTGGAAATGTAAACTTTTATTTCCTACTGAGACACTACAACAAAATATATAAATAACTGGCTTAAAACCATTTCTTTGAGGCGAAAATACTAGTGTGCCTAAGACTTCTGCACAGTACTGTATATATATATATATATATATTATCCTTGATTTCCTTATTGTCACTCCAATCTACAGTTATGATTGCAGTTATAACCAGACATTAGGCCAGATTGAGTTTAAAGCAATGTCATAATGTAATAATTCTCAACATTTCAACTTCTGTTCCACAGCATTCCACATATGTCCAAGCTTTGTTTGACTTTGACCCTCAAGAGGATGGAGAGCTGGGTTTCAGGCGTGGGGATTTCATCCAGGTCCTGGACAACTCAGATCCTAATTGGTGGAAGGGGGCTTGTCACGGACAGACAGGAATGTTTCCTCGCAATTATGTCACACCTGTCAATCAAAACATGTAACTTTCCGAGAAAATGTTTGCCTGCTTAAAGCACTTGTGGACTTCCAGCTGGGTTGCCACGGAAACCACAGAGGGGAGAGAAAAGGCACAATTTGTGACATGGATGTCGATTGGCCGAAAAAAAAGAGACTGTGCTGTTTGGAGTGGTTGACATTTTATGAAGCAATATTGACTGTGTGAGAAGAATATACCGGTTTGAAATTTCGTTCATGTACTGTGCATTACATCAGCTTAGCTTTATATGCAACTTGATTTCATGTTATATGACATCTGCTGTACTAAAAATACATTCTATTTGAAGGAATGTTTTGCACCAGGATTCATTTTAAAGCACCATGAAATGTTTTATTTGTATTGTTAAAATACATAGTGAGTTTTTCATTTTAGCTTTTTGTCTTTTGTCATGTTTTCAAATGTAGTGTTGCCATGTTATTTGGTGTGGGGTGATCAAGCATAATCTCATGCCATAGTAAAATTACATGTAGTCATCTTGTTCTCTTAAAGGGACAGTTCACCCAAAAATGAAAATTCTTTATTCTGCCCTACAAAGCAAAAAGGCAGTAACTACGCAGAGTGCAGAACTGAGAAAAATGACTCTGACTTTTTGCAGTTGCTGTACAAACGACACACATTTGAGATAAGATGTTTTGTCACATAACAAAGGATGCTTTGAATGTCATGAAAATGATAATAACAACTGTTTGACCAAAAATGGGGTTACTGCCTTTTTGCTTTGTAGGGCAATATTTACCTACCCTCGTGTCATTCCAAATGTGTACAACTTTCTTCTGTATAGACCATTTCACAAGATGTAAACAACACCGGTCCAGAAGCACTTCCTGTTTCAGTTTGTAACTGTTTTCTTTATTTCACATGTAAAGAAAACATCTTACAGATGTTTGTTTAACTTTTTGATTCAGTTTTAAATGTTCTGTTGGTTGTATTTTATCCCAGCTTTTATGTAGTGTTAAAAAACTGAAACAGGAAGTGCTTCTGGACCAGTGTTGTTTACATCTTGTGAAACGGTCTATAAGACATATCCTCATTTGTGCTACACAGTAGTAAGTAAGTCATACAGGTTTGGAATGTCATAACGTTGTAAAGGTGATGCCAGGATTGTTCTTTTTGGTTGAACTATACCTTTAAATCAGTATAGCTTGAAAATGATGTAACGGGGCCAAAGCGTCTGTAGCCAGATCAATTTTCAGATGTAACAAATTTGAAACATTTCATTAATCCCTTTAAAATGGCTCTGTGATTCCATTTGGGAACTTTATGTTGGATACTTTGGATGATCCTTTTTACACAGAATAAAGATATTTCCAGTGAAACCAAATGCATTTTTATTTATTATTTATTTATTTATTTTTATTGGATATATCTGCTTTATAGTGCCGTAGAATGATGCCATATGACTGTGGTGACAAAGGGCTGAACTTGCTCAGATTGATTACTAATAAGCATTATTACCCCATTTTACAGGGGGCATTGAGTTCCTCCTTTTGAAGCTGCAGGCTGTACACAGTGTCTTATGTCATTTCAGATTTCTCCTAAGATTTTTTTTTAAGTACTCTTGAGTATTTTTATTATTATTGTTATTATTTTACTTTTGTCATTATGTGGCCCAAGTTAAACTAAAATAATTCTATCCAACGTGTACACTAACGTGTGCCACTTTTTGATGCTGATTTTTTTACCTTTCAAGTTTGATAGACTTTTAGCCCTTTAGTTCATTTCTATTTGTCAAGGTAATTTGTTCTGTTGGTAGCAACTTCAATTATTTTAGTAATGTTCAATTGTGTCGCCCACTTAAATGAGACGTAAACTCAGCAAAAAAACGTTCTTGAAAATGTCTGGGGGGACACATGGTTACATGTGGTTTGACATTGCGATGACTGTCAGCTGTCGTTCCTGTCTCACTGGCTGTCCCTCTTCACACAAATGATCGAGGACCCTGGATATCTTTCTTCTGGTGTTTTTCAGAGTCAGTAGAAAGGTTTCTTAAATGCCCTAAGTTATTGAAACTGTGACTTTAATTGTCTACCGACTGTAAACTGTCAATGTCTTAAGGACTGTTCAGCATTATAGTGCAACAAGCATGAACATTGTTTTAGAAAAGAAAAATGATTATACAGTATCCTGAAAAGGGACTTTTTTGCTGAGTTTAATGTTTTGGGTTTAATTCCTTCAGATGCAGTAAACCTCAACAATATTAGATTCAACTGTATTGTCATTACACAAGAACCGCAGGTACAAGGAAATGAAATGCAGTTTAGGTCTAACTAGAAGTGCAAGTGCAGGATATACAATGGTTGCATAAGTGCAGGACATGGATATGTATCATGGATATGTTTCATGGATATCACAAGAAACTTTAATGGAACTTTACAAAAAAAAAAAAAAAACAGCTGTTTAAGAAAGCAAACTCCATCTTGACTGACTGTTCTCATCCTTTACATCAACAGTTTCAGTTTTTACCATAAGGTTCATTGCTCAGACTCCCATTTGCCAAAACAACCAGATTTAAACACTCCTTTGTTCCGTCTGCTGTTTCTCTTCTAAATGCAAGGAGGGAAACGTAGCTTACACATCTTGGAATTGATTAAAATGTGCATTATGTTATTTTATTACACTATGTCTTATTTATTTATTATAGCCTACTATGTGTATTTATGTTTGTAAGTTTGTGTGCTCCTATGCTGTGAAATCAATTGCCCCACTGAGGGGACAAATAAAGGTATTGAACTTAAACTTGAATATATAGAGACATGACAAACAGAAATTTTACAGATATTAGGTATGTACAATGCACATTATATACAGATGACTGTTACTATAAACAGATTTTTACAGATAAATTAGGCTAAGATGAGCAGACAATAGATTTAAAGTAATGCAAATAAAGTAGCCTATAGACACAAGCTATAGGCCTAAGTAAAAGTGCAGTGAAAAGTGATTGCATTAAAGTACGATATTGCAAAATGCATAGGCTATATTTAAACACTTGGTACTGTAAATAAACAGTCGGCAGTGCAATTGAGCATAACCCCTAATAGTGCAATATGTAAACATAAATGCACATAAAGCATCAGTTTGCTGTCTGAAAAGTGCAGTTCCATAATGTTGGAGTTTATGTACACCTGCACACCTATAAATTACATGCTGTCATCTTTGCTATTGGAAGCTCATTTCTGGGCACACGTATGGTGACTACTCTAAAACTGCTGTAAAATGACGCCAACGTTGATTGGGAGATTTTGTCCGAATGCTACTGGAGTTATCTTTTGGTAGACTAAAAATAACCGCTAACAAGCCAAATCTTGGGACAGACAGGACTCGATTTGTTTCTTTTCACATAACTGGGGTGATGTCCATGAATGTTTTTGAATTAATGTATTACGTGCAGTGGTAAATAAACTTGCCTTGCCTTGCGTACCGACCGGTAACAACCTCTACCTGTTTCTAACTTACTTGTTATTTGTCTCCCCCTAGTGATATCTTGGTAAATAAAGTATTTTTAGAACTGCAACACAGATATAACGCGTAATATTGTGGTTATTTATACTTTGCAGAAACGATGTAATTATCTTACAATACGAGAATATACATTCATACATTTTAAGTGCATGATAGATATTACATGCTATGGTGATACACATATTATGTCTATGGATGCACATGACATGAGTCTTTCCAAAAACGGAAGTGTGTCCAAAGGCGCGTGCGCACTGACCAGTCCACGCAATCAGGAAACAAACACGCGCGAGGATTCCGCATTTGAAGTAAGAAAGTGTTATTGGACATTTTGTGATTTTGCAATAGTTTTAATAGAAATTAATTTCTTAACGAATCTACAATTTGTTCTGAGTTGTAAACTACCAAACAATTTAGCACAGCGATGTCAAAGAGATAAACAATGCACGCGAGCGATCGCTGGCATGTTCTGAATTGTCATGTAACGTACGCTAATTCAATTGTTTGTATATACATTTGATAAATAAATGTCTTTGTCTGTGGTCGTTCTGTTTTTTTTTTTTTATTACATTGGCTTATATTATTGCTAAGTTCGAGCAGCATGGATTCCGCATGGACGGCTTTTGATACGGAAACTCAGACTATGCTTCAAACAGCGATGAACGGTATGTAAACTTTAACGTTACCTGACTTCTCTTATAATCCATTAAAAATGATTTGGCTTGACTTTGAACAAGTGTTTTTTTCCCCCTCGCAGATCCAAAGAGAGTTGATATGGACAAGCTTTCTAACGCCATTGTAGAGCAGTCATTGAAAGACCTCTCGTTCTGTAAAGATGCTGGCCGTATGTGTTATACTCTAGTTGAGGTAAGCCTGTCTTATGTTGCTCATAAACTGTGACCTTTTAATATACCCCCCTAACACAAAGCTGTTTTCATGAACCAACAACTTGTTTTTGTCTGCAAAACACAGCTTGAAATGAACCTCCACTGAAGCCATGTATTTTGTTTTATTACATTGTGAATCAACTTTTATACTAAATAGGCAGAGGCCCAGAAAGCTGCATCCAGTGTATTCAGGCGAAAGCTGTTGAATCGTCTACAGCAAGAGTTCACTGCCAGGGAAGAGATTCGAAATCGTTCGGTGGACAAGTGGGTGTGTGTGGTCACGTTTATATGCAGCGTATTTGATTATATCAAGGTAAAATATCTCAGTTGCAAGTAGGCAGTTTTTAATTTGTATAGGATGGTCTGTTTTTCCTCGACTAGGTTTGACTATCTTGCTTCTTTTTAGGTAAACAATGCTCCTGTTGTGGCCCTTGTGGATCCAATATATGACTGCCTCTTTAGGTTGGCTCAGCCAGATGCCTTGATGAATGAGGAAGAGGTAAAAGGTTTGGCTCATAAACATTTGGAAGTAAATTTTTATTTTGGCAAGGAATATCTATCTGTCAACGTTTACATTATAATTTTTTGACTGTCTGCTGCATTGGTGTCATAAACTTGTTTCAAATTAAAGGGTAACTAAACCTGGTGAGAGCCTGACTCCACCCACTGGCAATTTTTGAAAAATGCTGAAATTGGGCAGACCCTAGCGGAGATAGAGGGGACGACCCAAGGACAGGGCTGAGCGGGGGGCGTGCACCTGAGACCGTAGTGACAGGTGCTGTCAGACTCTAAAACGGAGAGTGACTCAAGGAGTTTTGCAACAGAGTGGTCATTTGAAGTCGAGGACCTGAAGTGGAGGAGGGTGAGAATTGTCTAAGTGGACACAGGCCCATATCAATTCAAGCCGCTGGCTCAAACTGCGGTCTTAACTCCCGCATCGCAATCGGCATCTGATGAGTTTTGTTGAGTTGATGTCAATAGCACGCGCTCTCTGTAGGCATATATTCATATTGATATTTTGTCGCTATGTGAAAAAATCCAGCAAAATGCGTCGGCGTTTTTTAGCCTAACCATAAATTGTGTTTTAAAATATAAATGATCACTCACATCAAGACGCCGCTGCGGTGGTGGAGTCCATGCAGGAGGAGCAGTGTTTGGCACTTTTCAGCGCGAGCTGTGTGGAGAAGCCCATGTCCACCTCTATGGGCTATATGCATGCATAAATTCCGCATTTGACGCAAGGATGCTCGTCCATTTCCGGTTGTGTAGATTAAAGCGGAGGAAAACCGAGGAAAACAGGATTATGGCAGAGTCTTCAATATTTACTGTCCTCCAGTCTTTGAAATGAAACGTACATGCGTTTAGATGTAATATTATATATAGTTATGTTTATTTAATATAATTTTAAAAAGAAGCATAAACACAACGAGGGGTGTCTGTTTTATCTGTTTTTGTGACTAACGTTTCTTTAGTATAACCATGGAGTATAAAATTCAATATAAATTCTCGGTATTGCATTGGACTCGACGATCGGCGGAAGTTATCGAGCATCCTTAATCCTTCACCGGAAATACCGCCGTGCATAGAGCCCATTCCGTTACCATCCTGACCACTGTACTAAACACAGATAAATCTAAACTAACTTGAAGCTATCCTAACTGTACTATGCTACTAACTAACTACTAGGCTACACAAAATAATCAAAATAACTAAATATCTAAATTCTATGCTAAATTGATGTTACAATGCTCTATCCTGATCAACTCTTTACTCGCAGTGGTTTTGACGAAACAAGATGACTTAAATTTCCGAGGGCGTGGCAGCTCGTACCAAGGGCGTGGTGAGCTGGAATCTGCTTACCCGTGTATGTCACGAATAACCACAAACATCCAATAGGAAAATTCAACTGCAGTAGCCACCGTTCAAACTAAAGAGGGCAGCACTCAGACGTTTTTACACCATATATTGTAGAAATACAATACTTTATACCCAAATGTCAAAAAAGTTACTCGCATCAATGATCAGCATTAATAAAGCCCCATTCTTACAGATCATTAACTAAAAAAAAAGTAGGTTTAGTGTTTAGTTACCCTTTAAATAAGGAATGTCAGGATTGTAGGAATGCCAGAGGGCAAAGTAGCTTTGTGCAATTTTGTGGAATATCCAAATTCCCAGTATTCATAAAACAGTAATAAAATAAAAAACTCTGGATGATTTAAGGCCCTGACATACTCGCTCTTTTTCGTTCTTCAAGGAAGTTCAAAAAACCTGAGTAACAATATACTGTTTTTAAACATTCAGATGCCGCCCACCCTGCAAATGTTGTTTAGATGAATATTTAAATATATGCTGTGTGCTATCCTCTCAATAATACAACAAATGCTCAACAAAAATGACAGCGGTTAGAAGGGAGCAGTCAAGAAATCATCTGATCATATATGTAGATATGTTTACACCTGATCTGCAATTTGGCACAGCATTTATACTCCACTTTATACAATTATACACATCGGTTCAAAGCAGCTTAAATAATAAACAGGAAAAAATATCATCCGTGTTGCCAAGTTCTTTAAATTCAGGAGTCTGTATTTAATTAGAAAGCAGTTCCTGTTTATTCTGTCTGCCCTCGATGTAGTGAATGAACGAACAAACCGTGAGCACACCCACCTTTAATGCAATTGGATCGTCCTAATGGTAGTTCAGATGTGTTTACAAGCCTGAGCAAAGTTTTCTGAAATATACATTTAGTGGTCAAGTTGTAATGCATACTATAGCATCAGTTGGTTTTATAGGCTGTATTTTCACCTTCACACATTATTACTGAATGCATTTTAGCTTTATTGATTTATCTATTATATTTTTAAAGTTGGTTAATCTTACTCCTCTATGAACAATTACTCATTGACATCCCTATGCCGAATGTAGCATGTGATTGTGTTCATACTTTACAGAACATGCTACTTTTTAAGGGTTGTGAAGTTTTTGGAAATGTAGTACATACTCTTGACAGTACATGATTTCTGAAGTTGCAAAAGACTATTTCTTTGGCCATTTGTAACAAATTTCAGCTTTGACTTAATTTAAATCCATGACAATAATTAAATACAGGAATTTTTGTGTTTCTAACAGGTGGACTGTCTGGTCTTACAGCTTCATCGTGTGGGCGAGCAACTGGAGCAAACAAACTCTCAGCGCATGAATCAGCTCTTTTACATGCTGCGGGATGGTTTTCTCCTTCAGCAAGACCTCGGCTCCATGACAAGGCTCTTGCTGCTGGAGATCTTGGAGTTCAGGGCGAGTGGTTGGACCCTCACTGAAACTGCACACAAGTATTACTACAGTGAAGTAGCTGACTGAGGAGAGAATGTGGTTCCTTGTTCAGCATTCGTGTTTCAAGCGTTCAATGTTCACAGAAGGCCTAAAGAGTACTTAATGGGAGAAAGAAGTGGAAACCCCATGTACTAGTACTGTGGAGCGGTATGGCAAAGCTGGTGTTCATGCATCTGCACGTGTTGTGTTCCGCGTTTGGGTTTAGTTCAGAACGGTCAGGATTTGTTCTATTTTGAGGTTAGTGTCTTAAATCTGCCTCTGGGTGATGATTCCATGCAATAAGAAAAGCAATCGCTACCAGCCGCAAACCTGTGAGCCACCAGCAGTATACATGAATGGCAGTTGTCTTTTCTGTCTAGTTTTTTTTATTTTATTTTATAATTTTTTTTTATTATTATTTGTTGAAGTTTCATACAGTGAACACTGTTTTTTGTACAGTTGCATTTTTTTTTTTTTTTTTTTTTTTTACAGTGAAGGGTTGTTGCAATATCTGTGGTAGATGCTCTAACTTTTACCTTTGTTGTTAGCACATTAGGATACCTTGTAAAAGTTTCTTAATTTTATAGTAATTTTAAAATAGCTTACATTGTTAAAGTTTCTGTTTGGGCCTATTATATGAAAAAAATGTTCAATCATGTTGGCTGCTCTTATGTTTTTGTTTTTTTTTTTTGTTTTCAAAATTGGAGATTAATAGACTAAATAAATGCTGCTGTTTTGAGTCTGTCTCTCTCTCTCTCTCTCTCTCTCTCTCTCCTGATATACAGTTTAAAAAGAATAATTATAAAAATGATTATAATACAGAAATCATGTAACAACTTACCTTAGAAATTGAAAAGTCTGTCTCTCTTTAGCCAAGGTGTACTCATTTTTCAAATTAAATTGGTGCGGAATAGCTAGTTCAGAAAATAAACTTTTTTTTTTTAAACAAATTTGACTAAATTGTAATTTAGTTCTAAGTTACTTAAGAATTATTATAAATGGTGCCAAATTAGTACAATTAGATATGACAAAACTATCAGCACACCAACCCTATTCAAGTTGTAAAGTTTTAGTTATAAAAAAAAATCCCACCATACATATAATTTATACAAACGTACAAATACTAATCAAATTAAAATGTAACTTTAAAACTATAGCGCTAATTTCATTTAAATTAGAGCTTTACATGAAAATTACAGAATTTGTAATCAGATTCAGACTAGAGCAAATGACTTGCTAATAACATCACTTGAAAACTAGCTAAATCACAAACGCTCACAAGCCAAAATCTTAAAATCTCAGACCTGGTGGTACACGAGTACTAAATCAATTTGTTCTTCCTAATTATTGTTTTATACCACAAATGATATATTGTATCATGAAATAAATGGTTTGACAACATTTGGTTACAGGACTATTATAGGGGGGAGGTACATATTTGTGAAAAGAATATTTCAACATTAATTATTTACATTAAAGAACTTCCATTCGGAAGACCACAGGCCACTGATTCACACTGAGGCACGAGAATGTCACATGACGGGCTTGTTGTGTAGTTCCCTCTCGTCAGTTAGTTATGCATTTGTGAGATCATGGCGGATCCGGAAGGAGAGTCACTGGAGTCATGGCTAAGTGAGTATTCATGCTTGCTAATACATTATCAGAATATGGTTTAATTTTACTCGGTATAGTCTTTAAGATACGTAGAACAGCCATATACGGATGCTGTTTGGGACCAGTTGTTTTCTCATGTCTTGGCGTGTCTGTGATATTTACACTGACATGTCATGAGGGTTGGAGGATGGACTGACCCAACCTAGCCAGCGTTTAGGGTATGGTGGTTAATGCGTAAATTGGCAGAATATTTGGTCCCATTATGCCCCTAAATGTTTAGATTTTGAGTCATTTGCCGACTTGCAAACTCAATCACCTTTCAATTAAACTCATTTTGAACGGCTTTTGTCTAAACAGCTATAACTTTGCGCATCATTATTGTTAGCTCTGATTCTGAAACACGTTCTGTTTTTTAAGTAGAAAACGTCCCACGTTGCATAGTTACACTTATAAAAGTGCCTTGTCTATCGATACTAAATCTGCCTTTGAAGTTGTTTCATTATCGACAAACTTAGCAACACTAAGTTACAGTGAGCTGAATTGAATCAACACTAAACTAAATTGAGCTACATTTTGCTAAATTAATTTGTTTATTGTTTATTCCTGAGGCTGCATTGTATTAATGTGCATTTGTATTGTTATAAATATTCCTTGATTTGGATAAAAGCTGTTTTCTACTTGCATAAAATATTATGATATTTGTTTTTTAATGAATTTGTCAATTTAAATGTAAGCAGAACAAGAGTAAAAAATAAGAGTAATTCATTTCCATTCAAAAATATTGATATTAGTTTGATTGTTTTTTTGTTTTGTTTTGTTTTTTAGACAAATCCACCAATCCGTCAAACCGACAGGAGGAATGGGAGTACATAATTGGATTCTGTGACCAAATCAATAAGGAACTTGAAGGGTATGTTTTGTTTACCTTTAATGAAAGTGTCTTTACTTGAGCATCTGAGGCTGTATTATTAAAGCATCTTATTATAATTCTTGACCTGAGATTTGAAAAAAAAATATATTTGCAAAGGCAAAGTGAAATTACCATGGTTATAATAAATACACATGACTTTTGCCCCCGGTTTACAGTCAGGAGAGGAGTCAACGTTAGTTGCTGAAAATCAGTGGCAGTCGTTTAATGTATGATGCCTGTTGTTTTCAAATCTGTTCTGATTTTCAACAATTGTGTACTTTGTTCCAGGCTTGAGCAGATAAGATAGGATTTTAAGTTAGGATGATGATGTAATACAGCAACTGTAAAGTTTTTGTGTGTTCTTATGAATCACTGATTTGAGAATTGTGTCTGTAACTTGCAGCCCACAAATATCAGTCAGATTATTAGCACACAAAATCCAGTCACCACAAGAATGGGAGTCATTACAAGCACTAACTGTGAGTTTATCTCTGTTAGTCTCTAAAATTTACCAAATGTTGTATGTTTAATATAGTGACTGACTAACTAAATTCAGGTTGTTCTTACAGGTTTTAGAAGCCTGCATGAAGAATTGTGGGAGGAGGTTTCATAATGAAGTTGGAAAATTTAGATTTTTAAATGAACTCATTAAAGTAGTTTCACCTAAGGTAAGTTAAAAGATTGTTTATACAAAAAAAAAAAAAATACAATTCTGTCTTCCTTAACCCACCTTCAAGTTATTCAAAACATGCATGATTTTTTTGTCCAAATTTGTAGGTACCATCCATTACAGAAGCAATACCGCCATAATAACTTTGCCCTTTTATATCCTGCAGTATTTGGGAGACAGAGTATCTGAACAAGTGAAGATTAAAGTAATAGAGTTGCTCTACAGCTGGTCAGTTGCTTTACCAGATGAGGCAAAGATCAGAGAGGCCTATCAGATGCTAAAGATGCAAGGTTCTTTCGTCACAAATATAAGCATTTGCATTTATAAGAATCTCACCCACTTAGGCTACGTCCACATTAATCCGGATACATTTGAAAACGGGGTTTTCGTTTAAAAACGCTCTCCGTCCACACTAGCGTTTTCAGGTGTTTTCCGACGTTTCAGTGTGGATGAGGAACTTCTAAATTCACTTTACTGCGCATGCGTGAAACTTCACAAAAGCTCACTGAGATGATACAGATGGGAAATTAAATAATAATGTCATCGCAAAATAACAGGATAATTTTATTTAGCAAAATATCTCACCATCACGGATGCGTCCAGGTCACATTCAGTCACCATATGTTTGGTCTAAAACGCAACTGCTCTCCTGTTTTGCCGCAGGACAGCAAATGTGAGTAGAGTACATTATCTGTTATCTTTGCAGTACTGTGCTATGAAGAATAGCACATGTTAAGTAACATAGAAAGTAACATATTTTAGCAATAGTGTAAAAATGAATAACACATAACAGGCACAATACCGATAAACATGAATATCTAATGGTACTACATGGATCACATGACTAAACTTACGTCATCGTTTTGAAATACCTCCGGTTTCACTGTCCACACTACAACGCGAAAACGGCGTTTTCAAATTTATCCACTTTGGAGAGCGTTTTCCAAACGATACGTTTTTGTTGACTTAAAACGCCGTCTCAGTGTGGACGGAAGGCCAAAACGGAGAGAAAAATATACGTTTTCAAACGAAAACGTATTAGTGTGGACATGGCCTTATTTTCTTTCTTCCAATTTTACTAGACTGTCTTGTTTAGTCTTTGTAACATTCTTTCATAGGTATTGTAACAGAAGACCCAGAGGTTCCTGTGGACAAGACCCTTGTTCCCTCTCCAAAGCCCAATAATCCAGTGTTTGACAATGAGGAAAAGAGTAAGGTGAAGAAACGCATTACAGTATTAGAACTTAAAGAAATATTCCAGGTTCAGTTCAATTTAGGCTCAGTTGACCATGTTTGTTGTATAATATTGATGATCAGAAGAACAATTGTTTGTTTGTTTCTTATTTATATATAAAAAAGCAAAAGTTACAATGTCTAGGTTGAGGCACTTACAATGGAAGTGAATGGAGCCAATCCATAATATAAATGTAAAAAATGCCCATTGTTTCAATTGTGTAGCATAAGATATAAAAACATGTGTTAATATGATTTTTAGTGTGATCAAATTACTTACTAACCTTTTTATGTGAGAAGTTACATCAGATTTTGTTGGTGTGACTGACCAACATGACATCATGACTTTTTTGTAAACATACACGACACTTTCAAGTCAAGTGGCATGTTATCTAAACGCATTTTGAGCTTTACGCGTGTATGTCTACGCCGTTAAATGTCCGAGTGATTACGTGTGTGTGTGTGTACACGCCATTAAATGTCGAGCGAAACAAAGCAAAATGTAGATCTACATCAGGGGAGCGATATTTTTTTCCCTAGGATGGTAGGGGAAGACTCATAAATGGTATTAACCCCAGTGACGGTTAGGTCATATAGTTATATATACAGTAATATAACGTTAAGTCAACGGCATTCATAAACACGCTGAAAAGTGATTATGCGTGTTCATAGCACGCCAAAAATGGAAATACAAATTGGCGTGTCATACATGCACCATTTCATGAGATCATTCTGTATGTGCGACCTGTGCATACAAATTATGCATGGTTAAAAAAATCAGGCTATACTATTCTGGTGGCAAAATTTGTGTCACTGTACACAGGCCCTTGCATACTGTAAAACTTCAAATAATAGCCCGGGCTTTTATTTTCCCAAATCGTCGATCTGCACCGGCTTGTATTTGAGACAGGCGTCTATATGAGACAGGCCTTTATAATTTAGTGTTGAGATGTTGTTCATTGAGTGTAGGCCTAAAGGCTCTAATCTCTATAAATCTCCAAATGCTTCTCGTGAAACTGCGGTCTTCCAATCTTACAGTATTGTGTCAATTGGCTTTATGCACAGCTGCACTACTTCCTGAACTTCAACCATTTGTTTCCTTTCTGCCATTATTGGACAAATTGATTAATTCAGGTGTGTCTAATTATTGTTGTTGTGACTACTGAGGTCAGGCACACCTGAATTAATCAGGTTTTCCAATAATGGCAGACAGGAAACAAAGGAGCTGGCTGAAGTTCAGGAAGCTGTGCATAAAGCCAATTGATTTTGATTAATATGCGCGAGGGAGAGAGAGCAAGACAGCGCGCGTGTTGTTTGAAGACGTGAGAGTGCGTGCACGCTCTCTCTGATCGATTCGCCCTATCAAGCGCAGCAGTTATTCTACATCACTCACCAGTCAAAAAATGCTTTGGTGGGCCAAAAATTTGCTTTGGGGGCTGCCCAAAAAGCGGATGATTTGACGGGTTTTAGAAGATTAAATACAAACCGAAACAAAAAAATGTCTTTTATTTACCAGGTGTGTCTATTTGGGACTCGGCTATTATTTAAAGTTTTACGGTACACATAAAAGCTGAGGTATACTTTGGCCGTAAATCCTAAAATGCTGATTTAAACATCTTGACAGCTTAAACTATTTTTTAACAGATGTTTTGTTTAAAAAAAAGAATCATTTGGAGTTCTCTTTTTTAAGTTCAAATGCTGCTGTGCTGAGTTGACTGAGCGTTACTTGTATTGAACCTACAATATTCTTTTATGGGTAATTGTTTTGTAAAATTGTAAAGCATTGTCTTATCTCTAAACATTTCCTTGCAGCGTCTTGCAGAACTTCTTAAGAGTAAAAAGCCTGAGGATCTTCAAGAAGCCAACCGCATTATCAAAAGCATGGTCAAAGAGGTAAGTGCTTGAATAATCTTATGCTATTTTAAAAAACAAATCAAAACTAATATTTCACTGACAAAAAGTAAATCCTTCAAATATCAATGAAAAAAATGTACTATGTACTATTTGGAATGTACTATTTATATTAATGGCTTCATATATCTTTGAAAAACATTAAAAAAAATAAAGCAATAACATTTTCTTTCCGTTATTTCATTTAACGTTAAAAAGTATTTCTAAACATTATTTAGTGTTATGTTTTTTGGAGATCCACCACATGTCATTTTCATAAAATATTTTTATAAAAGGGAAAATGATCTGAAATTTGATTAGACTAATATGACTCTGATATTATTTGTTGACCTTGACACACAACTGTGATGGTCAGGTCTACTATTATATAATTCCAATTTTAAAGGGTTTTTTTTTTCTGCACGTTTATTGCTTGATTTTAAGCAGGTTTAAACAGTTTTGTAAGAAATAATGGTAGCACTTTATTTTACAGTCCTGTTCCCCATGTACATACTATGAACTACTTACAGCTATTACAATAACTGGGTTATAACTAGGTACTAACCCTGAACCTACACCTAAACCTAACTTTAACCCATGTAGTTACCTTATATTAACCAGTACTTTCTTAGATAAGTACACTTTAAATACATGGATGTGCACAGACTGTACAATAAAGTGCAACCAAAATAATAATAAAATATTATACCAAAAAGTATCAAAATGAGTTTTGGTAGAAGTGGTAGAAGTAGTGTATTCAAGTCATTAACATGTGGGTCATTACCTTTTTTGTTTACTCCCTTGATGGTTGTGCTTGCAATAATTCATATGCATTTTTAAAATGGCTTACTGCCCTCTTATTTTGCTTTCAGGATGAGGCTATACAACAGAAAGCTTCCCATCGTGCCAGCACCCTAGAGGAGGTGAACAACAGTGTGAAGCTCCTAAATGAGATGCTAAATCATTTCAAAAGAGATGAGTCGACACAAGCGGACAAAGAACTTCTAACGGTGAGCCCTTTTATATCCAGTCACTGCTAGACTTGGCTCGCATTTGTACGTAATTGACCATGTGCAACTGTATGTTCATAGGATCTTTATAATGACTGTGACAAACTTCGAACCGCTGTCTTCAGACTCGCCACCGAGACAGAGGATGATGACGGTGCCTTAGGTAACACACATTAGTAAATAAAAACTCAATTAGGTGTTAAGCCAATAATATATTAGAACCAAATAACTTCCTCTCCTTTACATGTACTTTGTGGTCTTTGGTGCAGGTGATATTTTACACGCTAGTGATGATCTCTCACGTGTAATCAACTCCTATAAAAAGATGGTTGAAGGACAGACCATTGTGATTGACATACCAGGTTCAACAGCCTCAAAACGTATGCATTATGTACCAGAATTGTTACAATTTACACATTAGATTTTGCATACTGTATCTGAATTATCCAAAGAGCTTTGCATGGTTTATGAACCTACAAATCTGAAGATGCAGTTCAATTGTTTTCTAATTTTCTTAGACCCCAATGACGGAAGCTCTTCTGAGATTTTGATTGATTTGGCTGATTTGGACTTGGGATCCCCTTCACCCCTCAAACATGGTTTGACTCCACCCCAACACTCAGAGTCCCTTCCTGCTGACCTCCTCACACTTGCCGCTCAGCCTTCCTCTTCCAACACGTCCTCTGGATCGTCAAGTTTTCAAATCAGTCCTCCATCAAGCCAGCTTCCCAGCAGTCTTTCTCTTCTGGATGAAGAACTTGGTTCATTAGGTAAAGATGACTTTAGATTATTTTGCCATGTATGATTTTATTTGGAATGTATTTAACCCCTTAAACCTGAAGTGTACTGCTGGTGGTAAAAAAAAAAAAAAAAAAAAAATCATAATCAAATTACTAAGCAACCACTGAATGGAATAACAAAAAAATAGGTTTCATTTTAAAGGGTACATATCATGCTTTTAAATCATTCATTATTACTATTATAGTCTATGTAAAGCATAACTGCAATGCTTGGGTCCTTATTATTATAGGTCCACAGGCCCCTTTTCTACCCCTTTTCTGATGTGCATCTGTGAACAACTCGTTTTAAAGCAGCCTCTTTAAATAAAAAGGAGATGTGTCACACCCCGCCCGCTCTCCAGGTCGCTGAGTTCACGGTCGGTTCAACTCCACCCCGTTCGGCCATTTTTGTACTTTGATTAGAGATATATACGATTATATACTATAGCTTCCAAGAACATATTTATTCACACGTTAACAAAATGTCAACAATGGAAGACTTGTCCATCAAGCTTTACATGTTCGAGCCAGAGCGAGCGATTTGAAAAAGATGATGACGAACCTGCAGAACAATCTTCATATGGATGTATTGCAGTGGTATGTTACTGTATTGTGTTATAAGTGAAAGTCGACTATTTCTCTTGTTAAAACAAGCACACTGACAAGATAAATGACTACGGTCTAATCTCACCACTAAAAATCTGTATTGATAGTATGACACGTTTAGAAAAGTATTAGAAAACAACGTAGCTAAATGACCATTGATGAAACTCAAGAACAATAATACTGCAGACGTGTAACGTTACTTCAAAACAAAAACAAAGAAAGACAAAGGTACTGCTAAACCATGACCACCATGTGTTTTAAGAAAGTAAAGTACTTTATTTTTATAACGATATTTACAGCTTATCGAAATGCTCTGTTCGTCGTCTCCAAACATAGAAGGAATTTACCTCTCATTCAGACGAAGTCGATCGGCAAACCCTTCTTTATACTGACGGAGGTTGTTGAAGTTGGAATCCTTGAAGTGCTTCGAGTCACTAACGTACGTCCAACAACCGAACATTTTGACTTGCCCTCTCGTAACTTCTGCATCATTGAGCTTGGACTACAAAATCGTAGTGAGAAATAATAATGGCGCATTGCTCGAAGTGTTGGGCCGGTAGTCAATGTCCTTATTTGTCAGTTCTGCTGCAAATACTGTGATGTAATTGTTCAAAAAACGTCATAGAGAACAGAAAAAACTGAACAGGTTGCAAAATATGACAAACAGAATATAAAGATATAAACGAAGCACCTGAAGAGAATAATTTCATCTTTTCTGTGCTTATAAACGCTCTAAATATACAACAAAATGCATTTAAGGGCTAAAAAAGTGGATTTTACATGTCCCCTTTAAAGCTTAGAAACTCAGCTTTTTAATGCAAATTTTGATCTACTCTTAACAAGTGCTGAGTAGTCCCTCTAAAACCGAGTGTACTGCCCGCCAGTTTCTGAGTGTACTGATACACAAAATATAAATTACAGTCAGTTTCTTAGCACGAGAATGTCCTAATGTAATTTATATTTTCTAAAAATGTAAAAAAGTGTTCTATCAAACGATACCTACCTTTTGACTCTCTCTCTTGCTATAGTTATGAGTCTTCTTTACTTTTGTGAATGTCACTCTTTCCACATTAAGCAGCACAATATTTGTTTTAATAATAAGAGGAAGAATAAAAAGAAGAGAGAAAAGTAGCTTGAGCAGCACCAAATCGGCATATTAGAATGATTTTATTTGGATCATGTAACCTTGAAGAGTCATATAATGGCTGTTGTATATGAAGTTTTTCCCTTTTACAAAAAAATACTTTTTTATTTTAATTAAAACAGTTATTTTAAATTATAATAATATTTCACAAATTAATGCTTTTTTTTTTTTTTACAGTTTTTACTGTCAAATAGTCATTTTTATAATGAAATAAATACAGCTTTGTTAACAAAAATCTTACTGACCTCAAACCTTTGAGCGGGACTGTAAGTATTATGTATAATATAACATAATTTTCTATAAATTTGTTAAAATTCAATAAGTAAGAGTCATCAATTTTAAAACAATCTCAGTGTTTAACACTATTTTTCAGGCCTTGGTTGCCTGGACTCTAAATCAAAGAAGTCAGCAGAAAAGAATACAAAAGAAGCTCAAAGCAATCAGTGGATTTCTTCACAAGTAAGATTACAAGAGTGCTGTAGCCTATATATAATTTTATTGTGTAATGAATTTCAAATATATGCCTAGAGACTCTGTATTTTATGTTTGATATCTACCCATTAACTTTTTTTTGTAATGACAGACGTCTAAACCAGTGATTGACCTCCTCTTCAGCTCTGCTCCATTAAATCCTCTAATCTCAACAGCGCCACCAACCTCTGAAGCTACCTCAGTCACAAGCTTTGAAAACTCCCTCCAGCAGAGCAGTAAAGACTTTTCTATGCTGGACCTGGACAAGGATAATAGGTAGTGAGAGAATAAGTAGCAATTAAAAAAAAAAACATTTATTACATATTAGAATGATTTCTGACAGATTATGTGACACTGAAGTAATGGCTGCTGAAAATGAAGCTTTGCAAATTATAGGGAATTTTTTTTACTCCCATATATATTCTAGAGACGACTGATGCCATTGGTAAATGTTAGTTGTTCACAGACGAAGCAGTTTAATAATAGCATGTGCACACTCTATTATTAGAGCCTTTTATTGTGATTGGAGAACTGCTTGTGAAGTGTCTCGTTCCTTTTAAATACAACTAATTGTTTGTTCTTTCTATATGAAGCAGCCGGTCCAAATGTTCAAGCTCAGGCGGCAGAGAACTTAGAGCTTGGGAAGAGAACATCCATCCTGCATTTACCACATTCAGTTTTCCTGCTGGAGTAACACCTGTGCCTTCTGCTGTATCCTCTGCCAAACCTCAGAGCTTCACCCCAGACAGCCCTCTCTTCAAATCCCTGTCTCCAACACTACCCACCAGTCACACACCCTCAGGCTCGGACATCTCCCTAAACACTGTCTTTGTTCCACTGGAGTCCATTAAACCAAGTAAGGCCTATACATGAAAATGGATTCTGTGAGATCTACTGTATAGCAGTTATTCTAGACTTAATGACTTGCCTGTTTTGGTAAGGCTTAGAACTGTGTTTTTCCTTTTGTGTTTTCACAGGTAAGGAGAGTCCAGTGACCGCCTACGATAAGGATGGTGTTCGTGTGTTGTTGCACTTTGCTACCGACCATCCACCTGGTCGCCCTGATGTTCTGGTGATTGTGGTGTCCATGTTGAACACAGCACCACTGTTAGTGAGGAATGTAGTCCTTCAGGCAGCTGTGCCAAAGGTGAGAGGCACAAAACGTATTTTTAATATTCTTCTGAAGTATATGGAAGCTAAACTGAATAGCTTTTGGTTTCAGATGGTTTTGATTAATGAATTTTTGACTTTAACTCTGTGATTTGTAATTGACAGTCTATGAGAGTGAAGCTGCAGCCCCCTTCTGGAACAGAAATGGTTCCCTTTACCCCCTTCATGCCCCCCAGTTCCATCACTCAGATCATGCTCCTGGCTAACCCACTGAAGGTGAAGAAAGCCACACACATACACATTTACTAATCTTAATAAGGACATTCCATACACCTAAATCATTTTTATAAGCGGATAGTTATAAATACTAAAACTTAAGCTTAAAGGGGTCATATAATGGTACATGCACTTTTTCAAGTTGATTGTACTGAAATGTGCGTTGGCAGTGCCTGTACACAAGCATCATATAATGATAAATATCTATCCTGTGTTTTTGTTTTAATATCCTTATATGTTTTTCCTTGCCTCAAATCGAGCCGTTCTACCGTGTGACATCACATGGTCGGACGCCCCTCCCACGATTGTTGATTTGACAGTGTTTCAGCACAGACCTGTCCTGAGTGAGCTGTCATCATAGACGATATTCTGCTCCAGCGCATGGACAATGGCTTCTAAGCGATTGGTGTTCTGTTCTTGGGTGTAATAATGAACACAGCAGTCATTTTGATGTTCCTAAATCCGAACAGCTAAAGAAGAGTTTTGTTTTCGAAGGGAATATTCCCCACGAGCAACGTCAATGCTTTCATGTTTGCGCAAATCATTTCTCACCAGACTGCTGGTGGATCAGACTCAGTGTAAAGCTGGTTTTGCTAAGAAGCTGTTCCTGAAAAAAGAATCAGTACCAACTATTCATGTCCCTGCTGCACATTAATCTTTGCAAATCCCTTGCACGCCTGATGATGAATGTGGCTAAGGTTTACACTCAGGGTACATTAAAGCATGTTTCCTATGTACAGTGGGGCCAAAAAGTATTTAGTCAGCCACTGATTGTGCAAGTTCTCCTACTTAGAATGATGAGAGAGGTCTGTAATTTTCATCGTAGGTACACTTTAACTATGAGAGACAAAATGAAAAAAAAAAAAAACCAGGAAATCAGTGTAGGATTTTTAAACAAAAGTTCAGCTCAATTCTTTGTAACATAACCTTTGTTGGCAATGACAAAGGTCAAACATTTCCTGTAAGTCTTCACCAGGTTTGCACACACTGTAGCTGGTATTTTGGCCCATTCCTCCATGCAGATCTCCTCTAGAGCAGTGATGTTTTGGGGGTGTCGCTGGGCAACATGGACTCAAACACAAATTTTCTTACTCCACAAAAGGTCTGGAGACTGGCTAGGCCACTCCAGGACCTTGAAATGCTTTTTACGGAGTCACTCCTTAGTTGCCCGGGCGTTGTGTTTGGGATCATTGTCATTCTGGAAGATCCAGCCACCTTTCATCTCTCACTGATGGAATGAGGTTTTGGCTTAAAATACATGGCCGCATTCATTCTTCCCTCAACACGGATCAGTTTTCCTGTCCCCTTTGCAAAAAAACAGCCCAAAAAGCATGATGTTTCCTCCCCCATGCTTCACAGTAGGTATGGTGTCTTTGGGATGCAACTCTGCATTCTTCTTCCTCCAAACACGACGAGTTGAGTTTTTACCAAAAAGTTCTATTTTGGTTTCATCTGACCACATGATATTCTCCCAATCCTCTTCTGGATCATCCATATGCTCTCTGGCAAACTTCAGACGGGCCTGGACATGTACTGGCTTAAGCAGGGGGACGTGCCTGGCACTGCAGGATTTGAGTCCCTCTCGGTGTAGTGTTTTACTTATGGTAGCCTTTGTTACTTTGGTCCCAGCTCTCTGCAGGTCATTCATCAGGTCCCTCCGTGTAGTTCCGGGATTTTTGCTCAACGTTCTCATGATCATTTTGACCCCACGGTATGAGATCTTGCGTGGAGCCCCAGATCGAGGGAGATTATCAGTGGTCTTGTATGTCATCCATTTTCTTACAATTAGCCTTTCGCCGAGCCCCGCCCCCCTTAGTTACTGTTGCTACCTCCGTCAAACAAATGGTCAAACACGGGCAGCGCGACAGATTGCCATGACGGCAAAGGGTATTCCCGTGCGTGTCAGTGACCTTTTTTGGAGCAATACCTCCGCGATATCAAGCAAGATCGAAGCAAAAGGGGTTACGGTATGCGGTGGAGGGATTTATTCCAAATATAAAATTAAGAAATGAATGAGACACGACTACTATTGATGCTAATGCTTACCAGTCTCAAGAAAAATCAGAAAAACCCCATGACCATGCTAAGTTACCTCAATGCAACCAGCACAGCCTTGAAGATTTTATAAACTGGTTCAGTGGCTAATTGTTTGGAGTTCGAAATATATAACTTGCGCTGCATATTTATTCATTTTGCCTCCGATACAGGAGTACACGTTCGCTTTAACAAGCAGGTTGTTCATTACCACACCCTGCGTGTCATGCTCATGCTGAATGCGATTTTCGTGTTTAAAAAGTAACTAACGTTATGCATAAGAGACGGAAAGAGGCAAAGAACCATACGTTATTTAAGGTTATTTCTATTCGTTACGATATTGATATATGAACTGATGTTGTCATGTAAGCTTCATGCTTTCCCCGTTGCGAACATTCTCTAAACTGTAGTCTACGGTGCTGCACTGCTAACTTAGCTGACTGCTGCTCATTTTCCCAGAGAATATCATGGTATGTTAACAACAACCCTTTAGAAAATGTACAGTAAGTCCTTTATGGATCCTCTTGATCTGCTTTCTCCGTGCTTCTTTGACTAATCTCAGTCGCACGCACGCTGCACGCGAGACGAGTTAACCATGTTCGACACATTTAACTGGAATTGGGGCGTCCACACTGTTTAATACATCTTAGGCACCGCTCGCGTTGTGTTTTGGGCTTTAGAAAGGGAAAAAACACAACTTCTCCAGACAATCTCTCGGGGTATCATGTGTCCGATTTACAAACGCCGTGGGCGCACCGCTTACTGTTTGACGGAACAGCTCACACAGTAACGGTTGCTATGATGTGTGATTGGACAATGGCCATTTTGTGGGAGGGGCCAGCGAAAGGTCAATTGCTCCCGCGATTGATTTTTTTCACATCTAGCTGCTTACCTATTGTAGATTCACTCTTCCCACCCTGGTGCAGGTCTACAATTTTCTTCCTGATGTCCTTCGCCAGCTCTTTGGTCTTGTCCATGGTTGAGTTTGGAGTCTGACTGTTTGAGGCTTGTCTTTTAAACAGATAACGGGTTCAAACAGGTGCCAATAATACAGGGAACAAGTGGAGGACAGAAGAGCTTCTTAAAGAAGAAGTTACAGGTCTGTGAGAGCCAGAAATCTTGCTGGTTTGTGGGTGACCAAATACTTATTTTCCACCATAATTTACAAAGAAATTCTTTAAAAACCCTACAATGTGATTTCCTGGATTTTTTTTATTTATTTATTTATTTATTTATTTTTTCTATTTTGTCTCTCGTAGTTGAAGTGTACCTATGAGGAAAATTACAGACCTCTCTCATTATTCTAAGTAGGATAACTTGCACAATCAGTGGCTGACTAAATACTTTTTGGCCCCACTGTATGACGTTCTCACATTATAATGAACAATGCGTCATAGTTATTGTGTTATTACAAACTGAGTACATATACATCAGTAAACACATAGCGTTCGTACATCTCACTAAGTTACTCTACCCTGCCAAAGAACAAAGAAAGATCAAAGTGACGTTACGTTAACCAACCATTCAGAAATGTCCTGTGTGAGCCTTAAAGGCACACTATGCAAGAATTGTACCTTAATATAACAGCTTCAAAGTCATTTCGCTGGTAAACAAACTCATTGTACCGCGAATCATCCTGGTAGTAAAGCTTGGGGGGGGCGCTGCTGGAAAAACCAGCAATGCAAGTTTGAGAGGAGAGCCGCCGACAAATCTCGCGAGAATCACAACATGCTTTTTACGGCAAGGACGTCACACACATCAACCACATCATGAAGCACGAAGACACTTGCGCGCATTTCAGACGTGATACTCGACGGTGGAAAAAGCAAAGAAAACGTGGTCTGAAGAGACTAGATAAAGGAAAAGAGTATGAGTCTCTCTGCTCAACCTGTAAATGTAAATGTATCAATCCGCACGTTTTGTTCGAGTTCTTTAATGGTCTAGTGGTAGATCTTTTTCCAATGGTGTCAGAGGTTACAGAATATGTTCATCAAAACTGAATATGTTCATCAGTGGTTACAGTCTATATCAAGCAGGGACACATTTTTGTGCATTTTATGTTGTGATTTCACCGGAATGAATAGGAGGCTCTGCAACTGCGATAGATTGTGAAGATTGAGTGAAGACTGTGCCCTCTCCGCCACAAGAAACATAATGTATCCATGACACTGGTAGCAGCAGACATGAGCGCTCAGCTTGAGTTCAAAAAAAAATTTTAGCGCTAGATCTCTTATTTAAAGCAAAAAAATAAACACTATGCAAAATTTGTGCATTATTATAACAGCTTCAAATGGGTATCAGGCTGTGAGTGCAGAGACCAGCCTATGGCAGAGACGCTCTGCGTGAGTGGTATTTACGACAGTAGCATTAAATACAAGTACTCTAGAGCAACTCTAGGGGTCATTGTTTGACAAAAACGGAATTCCTGCATAGTGTGCCTTTAATCGTCGAACTTCATTGTGCCTGTCATCTTATTCCGGGTCTGTTTCAAATTTATACAGTTGCACGGATGTGTCCATAGAGACTCCCGCTGCCATTCTTTCTCCAAAATATACCCTCAACTGTTGTCAAGGCAACACTCCACATGCGTTATGTCAAAGCGCTTGCAAAACAGAGGAGCGGGGTGAGCGAAGCTCCTTATTATTTAAAGGCATATGCACTGAAACGGCGTGCTGAAAAAAAGAGCTGTTTTTTACCAGGTAAAATTTGTGTTTTCTTAAAATACTAATGATGAATTTTCAATAAAAGTATATTACAAAGTTTTCATTTAGACCCTAAATAATCCAATTAACTTGTATAAAAATGGCATTATATGACCCCTTTAAAAGAAAATTGATATTAATAAAAAAATGATAAATTAATAACTTTTGACAAACTTTATTTTAAAATAAATTGATATTAATATTTATATTGTTTTACTTTTTTTGTTGTTGTTGCAAACTTGTCAGACCTTGCACTAATGCCTAACCTTGGAAAATAAATTCAAAAATTAAATAACTTTCACAGTCACGTTCAGTTTACCTTACTTATTTTGAATAAGTAATTTTTTCACAACTGCTAAAAAAAATTCTTTATATCTTTATATGTCAGTACCATGCTGTCAGTATCATTAATAAATCCTCTCTTGTGGCCTCATGGGATAGTAAAGTGTCCATCGTATGCACACTTCAGAATCCCGCCGGAAATGGGTCATCCTGGCTCTTTTTGCCTAATCTTCTATTAGTACTGTGAATTCGGCCATACTCCTTTTGTCACCTACTCTTTTTGCCAACTATATAGTAAGGAAGTATGCAATTTCGGATGTAGCCTTTGTTTCCATGGTTCTTGATTTAACTACGCACCTAGTTCTGTTAATTACCATTCCCATGTGTATTGGCTGTGTGAGTTCTGTCGATTCTTGTTTGGGTGTTAATCTATGATTTACGCTTCTCCTATGTTGTTCCTGTGATCCCCTGAGTATTTTGCATTGTGAAAAAAGACTGTCTTTTTGTGGGTTACTAGTTAATAACTAGGACAAGGCATTTTGTTTTTTTGTTGTTTTTTATTGTACAAAATTGCTAAAAACAGCTTATGTTTTGAATTGAATTGCTAAAAACAGCTTATGTTATGGAATGCTTTTATATGGAACTTCTTGAATATTTGAAATCTTTCATCACTGAAAAGTCAATTGTCATGTTTGTCACCATATTTTGAGAATGACTACATTGCTAATCCCTGCAATATTAGTTATTAGATTTTGTTGTACTTGTGGCCATAAAAATAGATTATTAATGTTTATGTGATAAAATTTCTGACAAACTCAATGACTGCGTAAATAATTGTATGCGTTTGTTTTGCAGGAGAAAGTGAGAATGAGGTACAAGCTGACATTCATCCTTGGAGATCGACAGGTCACGGAGTCTGGAGAGATAGACAAGTTCCCTCCAGTAGAAAGATGGGGTCATTTATAGCTGTGTACACACTGTTACTCATGAAGAGAAATGGAAAACACAGTGAGCATCAATGAGCCTTCGACAGTGTCTCAAAGATATGTTCTGGCCAGGACTTTACCTTTGACACACTGGATGTTACATTTATAAATCCCAATCTTTGAGTAATCCCCCACATATCTTGATATGCTGGTTTTAGGTACTCAATAGGTTCTGTTGTCATTAACATAAGCAGTTTGCATAGTAATGGGTCATTTTGTTGTCAGCCACCACTTGGACAGGTTACAATTTTTCTATCCTTTAATCTCTGCTCTGTGATGTGATGCACCAGTTGGGTTAGTGCTTATGTGAATTTTATTGATGTTATTTCTGGGTTTTACATATTTATTTCATTACTATTTATCAGATTCTTGGTGTTTGACATGGCTGGCCTCACTGGATTAAAGCCAAGTTTACTTTGTCTATTGTCATTAAGCAGAAACTCGGTAGATAACAGTAATTCACACAGGGAAGTGTGGAGGGGAAAAGAGTGTGCAAAGCATACTTTGACTTCTGTGTTTTTGGATGTAAATTTTCACTTTATTTCATTTTTTACACAACTGGAAGGAATTGCCTATATGCAGAGTTGTCCGATTTTCTTAATGTGTGGGTGTGTAATTGGACAGGAGGCCGGTTTTGATGTTTTAAATGACATGTTTTACACTTCACTTTAGGGTTATTACATATGCAATTATTTATATTATAAAATTAGACTTTTTAAAGATGTGTTGGTGACTTTTGTATGGATTTTTTTTTTTTTTTTTTTACAGCAGATGCCTCAGTATTATTTTATTGTAGCCTACTGAATGTGTCCAGGAGCCTACTCTGATTATTAATTTGACTTGTAAGTTATTTTGAAGAAGAGCTTCACAAATATTCCAATGATACTGTTCTTTTTAGACTCTGATAAAAGTTAGATACTGTTTTAAAGTCAAATAAATATATTGTTATGAACAATGTGTTGTGTTATGCTATGTATATCAATATTGGTTGCTACTGGTTTTGTCAAATCATTCACACTCAGTTTTAAAAAAGCTGGGGATATTCGTGATTTTGTTAAATCAAGGGGAGGGTATGGGATTCCGGAAGTGGTCCCTTTTAAATTGTCGTCATTTCCGGCGACATTACGCGCTTTCGTGAGAGGCAGAGGCAGTCATGGCAGACGAGAAACCAAAGGTGCGTGTGCAGGATTTTTTTCTAAATAAATGTTTTTATAAACACGACAATTCTTTGTTATATGATTAATCGGGGATTTTTAGAGTTTATTTTCTCTCATTTTTTTTTGTTAATTTATTCAGTTTCTTTGTGAAATGGTGATGGTATTCCATAATGCTAACGCGCTAATTATCCAGTTCGCTAATGTGCCTCGCAACCGTAGACCGTAATAGAAAGCTCACACCTCATACAACATTGCAAGTGATAAGACAATGCGTATATTAACGTTAAGCACTATATTTTGGAAGCGCGCAGTGTCCACAGCAGTTTCTCGCGAGCTCACTGACTTCGCGCGCAAAGCTCTGGACTCGCGAATTAGTACGTTACCGTCAGTGCAGACTTGCATCGTGGGTTTAACAAACGCGTTGTGTGAGTCCTTTTTGTCCCATTTGTGCATTTAATCATGTATCGACAGACTTCATTTTTTTTATTTATTTTTTTGAAAATAACTTTTAAAAAAGTCGTGTCACATTGGAAATGTGCTTCTCAAACCTATACAGAGGAGCAAACCTATACAGAGGAGCCCCCGCCACTGCACATTTTTCCATATTGACCACATCTAAATCAATATCAGTTGTTCAGTAGCAAGTTAGAGACTAGAAAAGTGAAAAGTGACTGATGAGAGAAATATGCAATGGTGGGTGAGGGTCCTTAAGACATGTTTGCGACCACTGCTCTTCACAAATCACTTAATTTAAAATCTGTAAGTTACTAAAAGAAAATGGCCATTTGTTTTTTTTTTTTTTTTTTTTTTTTTTATTGCTGTTCTGTGGTTCAATACATCAACCCTCGGTTCTCTCAGATAAAGTAAAAGCCTAGTCCAAGAAAATGTTTGTTCGAGCTGTTTTAACTGAAAGCAACTTGCATACTCGTGTCTTAAATGTCAGTGACATTGTTTTGTTTAATTTTTTTTTTTTTCTGAGGCAGATTTATAAAAGCTACTTAAATGTCCTAATGGGCTCTATGCACGGCGTTATTTCCGGTGAAGGATTAAGGATGCTCGATAACTTCCGCCGATCATAGAGTCCAATGCAATACCGAGATTTTATATTGAATTTTATACTCCATGGTTATACTAATGAAACGTTAGTCACAAAAACAGATAAAACAGACTCCCCTCGTTGTGTTTATGCTTTTTTTTTAAATTATATTAAATAAACATAACTATATATAAAATTACATCTAAACATATGTACGTTTCGTTTCAAAGACGGGAGGACAGTAAATATTGAAGACTCTGCCATAATCCCGTTTTCTCCGGTTTTCCTCCGCTTTAATCTACACAACCGGAAATGGACGAGCATCCTTACGTCAAATGCGGAACTTATGTGTGCATATAGCCCATTAAGATAATCCTGGCTTTATCTAAGCCCTGTCTGTGAAATCAAACCATGGTGTCCAAAAGTTTAGACTTTGGAGGACAGTGTTATTTTAGATGAGTAAAAGAACTTGTTTTGTCACTTTAGCTTTGTGAAACCTTTTATTGAATATGCTTATGATTCCAATATGCTGCAGTCTACTACATAATTTTGGCAAAGCAGGTATTTACTTATCTTTTGATGTTCATTTGATCTATTTATGATAACTGGTGTTTTACTTTTCATGTCAGGAGGGTGTAAAAACAGAGAACGACCACATCAATCTGAAAGTTGCTGGGCAGGATGGCTCAGTGGTTCAGTTCAAAATCAAGAGGCACACACCCCTCAACAAACTGATGAAAGCATATTGTGAGAGACAGGTAAAATTATTTTATTATTCAACTGCATCATTTACCTTCCTTTACATAAACCATCATCCTTTACATGCACAGGTTGTCCATACCTGCCAACTTGGAGATGGGTAAAGATGTGAATGTCTGGAAATAATTGGTTATAAGTTGTATGCAAATCTCATCTGTATAAGGGTTATGGAAACATAACTATTGGTTGCAGATACGTACTGTATGTGTTTGCAACCAATAGCTATGCTTTCATCACCCTTATACAGATGAGGTTTGTCACCCTTCACCCTTATACAGATGAGATCATTTTGAAGTATTGCATCAGAAACAAGTGATGGAATGTTAAATTCTCAAAAAAGCTTTTACTCTTACTTGGTGGTCATTGACTAGTGTGAAAAAGATTTCATGCGAATAATGGCAGATGGAAATGCATTTGCTGAATAAATTCTGATGTAGTGAACATTAAACCCTGTGACTGATCAGCTGTTTTTGCTGATGGTGTTTTATTTAGTGTTGGTTACCAATACCACCACCATCATCCGCTCTAACAACTTGATGCAAATGCACCCAACTCAGGGGGGTGAATTCAAGTTTATTGGGACACTTTTACTCCATCTCAATGGCAAGAAAGTGTCTCCAGCATGCTTAAGCAGTCAAGTCAACATTTGATCTGTTCACAGGGGCTATCAATGCGTCAGATTCGATTCCGGTTTGATGGGCAGCCAATTAATGAGACTGACACACCAGCTCAGGTAAAGTCACTGATATGACCTGTTCTGGATGTCACCATGTTTAAATTATTCATATCGTTTATAGTGTTTTATTAATTTTTTTTTTTTCTATTTGCAGTTGGAAATGGAGGATGAGGATACAATTGATGTATTTCAGCAACAGACTGGGGGCCTGATGTAAATACGGACCACTGCCCTCCAGCATCATGTCCTCCTCTCTGTCCCCGGCATTTCTTTTAATAGGCTGACCTCCTTCCACCTTGCCAAAACCTGCGCTCTAAAATGCCCATCAGCTGTCCCAAATCGGATGAATGGCTTTCTTAAAATATATTTGTGTAAACACTGATGTATTTCATGTGTTAAGACTAAAATGCTTTTGATCAGTCATCAGATTTGGTATTTAGAACTTAGGTCAGTGTCGGTTCTAAAGTACTGTTTTGTTTGCTCAGAGCCATTGGACTTTTTATAAATATTTTATATATGTTGATGTATTTCTCTTTTGTACTCAGGCTAATTTTATTTAGTGACTTGTGTTGTGAGTTGAAATGTTGATAAGATTTTGTGTTGGAATAAAATTGTTTTACAAAACAACTTGAGGCTTTTTTTTTTCTTTTTCTGCATTACATTTAATGGAAATAGCAACATGGTTAAACGGGACATTGGGTTTCCATGCTTTTATTTAGATTCATTTGTGGTTTACATACACCTTGTGGAATCTAATATAATTTGAGGGACTCATAACTATTCTAAATAGTGTAATTACCTACAGATCCTCAAGAAGGCAACACAAATAGGAGATGGGGTGTACATTTTTAATAGGGTGGTAATGGGAAATTGACAAAGTTTAAATATATATATTTTCTTTTTAGTACTGCTCTCTAGAAGCTTAAATATTTCAGATAAAATATAAATAAAACATGTACAATTTACCCTTATCACTAGTATGAGTCAAGGTTTGCTATATAGTTTTGTATGAGTCCTTCAAATGTAGACAGGTTTTAATCTAAATTAAATCTAATCTAACTGTATGGTTACCATAGGATGGTTACACAAGTGTTTGTAAGTACTCTCTGGCGCCGCTCCAGTGGCGGATCTGTAGAAGTGCAGTATTAATCGCGTCTAATGGGCGTGTACCGGAGCGCAGATTCAGCACTAGAGACTGATGACCTGAGCAGGAGACGCTCTTTGTGGCTTGATGACAATAATCTGTGGAATATATTGTGGGAAAAGCAGTGAACAGAAGCTTTGAGTGTTCCAGATGACAACCACCACCACTTATCAAGGCATGGATCCGACCGGGAGGAGCAGCTCCAGGTTCTTATAATATAGAATATCTCTATTGGATAACAATACTCAAGCGGTTTAGGCTGTAGAAAACAGCAAATTATTTAAGATAAATGGCTATGGTATCTCAGAACATTATATGAGATGACATATCACTGACAAAAGACAATTATTCTTTAGCTGAACGATATTGTTTTAAAAAACGGATGGCGATGCTGATGAGAATGAGCACCATCTTCGGAACAAACATTGCTTTTTGGGGATAAAATGGTACCTCGTAGCTCAAAGGCAAAGTGTATTGGATTTTAAAAAGGCAGGATTTTGGTTTATACATGCCTGCTTTATTGCACTGACATGTGCTTCCCTGGCAGTGTCTGAAGACAGCTTTTTTTTGAGAGACAACAGAGGCGCGTGCAGCATTTTTTGAGACATGCGGTCGCTTTCCAAGTCTTAGTAATGCACAGTGCTCCAAAATTCTGTCTAGGTTGGCAACTCGCTTGCGGCCTCTGGCTGCAGTATTTTCAAAAGGACAGCCACACAATTAATGAATTGTTGAGTTATTAAAACATCGTAGGCTATTCACTGCACTGTATCAGTCGTTCGTACATTTGAAGAGTCCCTCACCACGCTTTCTCAGTACGAGGATGCTTGAGCGCGCGCGCGCGTGTGGTTAAGGTTGGGTGCGGTTCAGCTGCTGTAGTAAAGAATTATACGCTCCCTGTTTTCAGTTTTCAGTCTAACTGGTGGATGGATTTTGAGTGAGATTGATTTCAGCATGCTTAAAACAATATCAGCTCATAAGTTAATTCAAGCTGTCTTAGCAATAAGAAATGAAAAAATATTTTCATTTACTGAATAGTAGTAGAATAAATCAAATTCAAATAATAAATGTACATGTGCAATTAGGAATACATACATCTTACGTCTGCACAAATTCTTACATTTTCATTTAAAAAGAAAATCTTAAGCCACAAGGTTTCTTTTTTCTTTCTTTATTAAAGGCAAACTCTGCTTAATCACTTAATTTTACTCAACATTCTGTTGTTTTATTCTGTTCTATGTGGCCCTCATGGGTCTGTCATTTTGGATTGATGTTGCCCACAACACCTGTGCAATGTTGGGGTATAGCCTACACTATGTGACAAAACAAACAGTCAAGAACTGTATCCCACCAAAAACACACACACAAAAAAAACTTTTAAAATGTAGGTAATGCACATAAGGACAAGTAGTGATCGCTGATCAGTTAAAAAAGTTGCATATGACAACCTATTTTTAAAATTTCTGTGGTTTCTATCTCAGAGTGCTGCGTCCACCTGGTGGAGGTTCAAACATCTGCTTTGGCAACGATGAAGACAAATCTGTGAAAAAACACAAAATGGCATCTAGTATATTTGCTGAACCCGAGGACCCGCATGCCCATCGGAGGAACAATCCACCAGGTGCTGATTTTTCTTATTAATGATTCCTGTCTCATCTTTTACTTTTTAATAGTTTTCTAGGCAGTGTTACAGGGGTGGTTGATTGCGATTTCACTATTTTCATTTTAAATAGTTTGTCATGTTGCTGTTGGTGCATGAACAGTATCTGCAAAGTTGCAGCGCTGAAAGTTCAATGTAAGTAGAGATATCGTCTTTTAAAAATCAGGAAGTTTAATGCCTACAAAAACGACTCGAATGGGACTACAACAGGTTTTAGGCGTCACTAACCCATACATTTGCATCAACCCTCAACCCATATGCAAAAAAGGGCATGGCCATATTTCTGAGGCTCGAAAGTGGAAAGTGTTTTATTTTCACACAGCTGTCAGGTCTTCTGTGTTCGGGCTTCCCACGGACGTTGTAGTTCGTCACCAATGGATACAATTTATATTTGATTATGTTCCTGAAAATGACGATCGCAATTTAGCTCTCTGTGCTGCGCATTTTAAGAAAAACAGCTTCCAGAATCTTCACGAATTCAATGCCGGATTCAACAAGAAACTATTACTAAAACATGAAGCAGTTCCAACTTAAAAACCAGTGGCAGCAGTTGTTGGGCCACAACCTGTAAGTAGGCTAAAGACTTAATCATTTAAAGAGTAACTAAACACTTAACCAACTTTTTTTAGTTAATGATCTGTAAGAATGGATCTTTATTAATACCAGTCATTGATTCGAGTAACTTTTTTGGCATTTGTTTATAAAGTGTTCTATTTCTACAATATATGGTGTAAAAACGTCTGAGTGCTGCCCTCTTCAGGTTGAACGGTGGCTACTGCAGTTGAATTTTCCTATTGGATGTTTGCGGTGGTACATGACACAGCGGTTGTTGGTGACATAGGCAAGTTTCATACAAAGAGATGCGTCTCAGGTGCACGCCCCCCTCCGCTGGGCTCTTCCCACTTTTCCAGCATTTTTTCAAATATTGCCAGTGGGTGGAGTCAGGCTCTGACCAGGGGTTTAGTTACCCTTTAAAATGTATTTGCATGTATAATTTCAGATATAATGTTTTAGTTTTATCAAATGCTAGCACTGGCTTTATAGCCACTAGGCTAGTTATGCTATTTTGTGTCTACAACAAATGCGTACATACATTTTGGACCTGAATTTTGTATATGTACTAATATTGTAAATGTATTTTTCATGTATATATACTTTATGGTGTTATTTTTCGATTTGATCAAGAACGTAAACCAGTGCCAGCCAACGCTGTTTTTGTATATAGTAGCCAGTTAGTTCGATGCTACTTATTTTGTGTAAGACAAACGTGTATAAAGTTAAAAAATAAAGGGCAAATTACCATTCAGAAACGTTTTGTAAGAGCCGTGTGTGGTGAGGTTCTGCTTGACTCTCTTCATTGCCGCTTTCCGGGTCTGATTCTGGCTCATACTGATACTGCAGCATCGACACCATTATTTACATTTGACAGGAACAACACATGCAACTTCGCCCGTAAAGGTAATGGCCGTGAATTTTCTGGACAACGTGCACTACAGTTTAGCCAATCACAACACACCGGCCCAAACTAACCAATCTGAGCCCACTGCCTGTTTCTGAGGGAGTGTTTTCATAGACTCAGGAAGTCAACCGGTCGTTCAAATGACGGAGGAGAAAGCGGCTTACAGTGAAGGTATAATTTATGAAAAATAAGACTTTTAAAAAAAGAAAAACCTTGAATACATGTTAACATTAAATACATATACACCACATTAAACACAATCATGCAAAGAAAAAAAGCAATAAACCACCCCTTTTCACACGGGGGCAAATTCTGTTCACACCGGAGCAAAATTTCGCTCGCGATATTCACCGACGTTTAACGCTTCGTGACCAAGCGTGCCGCACAAGCCCACAAAAGTGAAGCCAAAACGTCTCAATCGCCCCCCTGTGACCGGTCCTAGTATAGGTCATAACCCCCGCCTCCCCACGTTATTCAACGGGACGTGAGACCAACTAAACAATTAAAATACACTTCACATATCCTTTTTCCAAAGATAGTTTCTGTCATTTACTGTAGTTTATATGATGCTTGTGTAATTTCAAATGTTTGTTTTTAAAATAAGTTTGTATTTAGTTAGTTATTTGATGCTTTAAACACGGTGCTGTGACATCGTGATTGACTGTCATCATGATTGATTGTCTGTGAGAAGTAGTCACTGCTGAAGCACCAGCGGACTTTTTTCATAATGTTGACTATGTGGTATTTACCTTATTTTAACGAGGTACTGCAATCAGCGGACATCATTGGAGACAAAGTGTCACGGCCGGTTGAAGTGAACAAGAGAGTAGGATCCATTTGCATTATTTATTAAAAATACAAACTCTTAACTACAGAAATGTGAACTCCAGACAGAACAACCAGCTCACAAACATTAAAGGAGAACTCCGGCGAACAATGAACCTTTGGTCTAATAAAACATCGGTACATAGTCAACCGTTCTCTGAAATTTCTTTTCATGATAATCGAATGTAAAGAGTTTTATCTCTAAAAACTGTTTAGCGTATAATGCTAGTAATGGGGGCATTGACTAAGCAAAAAGAAATCGCTAGTTTATACCACTAACAAGGCTCAAAATAGCCCCACACTAACGCAGTAACATAATGAGGCTCCATACATACGTAAGTGTACAGACCGTTTAATAAGAAGATATTTTATGAAGACAGTTCACTTCGCGTATACAGACAGGAGCCATCTTAAAAAATAGTCTCGATAAATCGAACCACGAACGTCGTGCTGAGTGATCTGAACTCTAAGAAGTTCAACGAACTTCTGAACTGTATGAATGGCGTTCAGGGATCGACTTACCGAGACTATTTTTTAAGATGGCTCTTGTCTGTATACGCGAAGTGAACTGTCTTCATAAAGTATCTTCTTATTAAACGGTCTGTACACTTACAAAGTTCTCAATGCTTCGTTTTGCATGTATGGAGCCTCATTATGTTACTGTGTGAGTGTGGGGCTATTTTGAGCCTTGTTAGTGGTATAAACTAGCGATTTCTTTTTACTTACTCAATGCCCCCATTACTAGCATTATACGCTAAACAGTTTTTAGAGATAAAACTCTTTACATTCGATTATCATGAAAACAAAACTCAGAGAATGGTTGACTAGGTACCGACGTTTTATTAGACCAAAGGTTCATTGTTCGCCGGAGTTCTCCTTTAAGCACTCACAAAGACTACACAAGACACACAGGCTTAAATAAGCTAACATGATAACGAGAGGGTGTGGTCAATGAGAAACACCTGGGAAGAGGATTAACACGCAGGGAACAATTAACCAAGAAGATTACAAAACCCACAAGCAACCCCAATGAACCCAAAAAAATTCAAAAGATTCAGCGAGGGTGAGGGCACGGCCTTGATTTCGCGGCTTTACTTCCTGCTCACGACTGCGCATGTCTGGTCCCGAAAACGCAAAGTGCGCAGACTCAAGTCCCAAGATGTCAGCGCCATATCGGGACATTGGCGGCTTCAGTTCTCTCCGATGGAAAAGAGCGGAGGAGCATCGTCCATCTTTTTTACAGTCTATGCTTGTGACTAAACAAAGGGCGCCAATTTGAGAGTGCACAGCCGACGCAAAAAAAACCCCGCAAATGCATAACAGCGTCATTTTTTAAAAAACGCCTCGGGTTCGTTTTTTTGGTTTGACATGCCACGTCAAAAGCTATCCAACCAATGAGATTGGTAGCTTTTGTTCTCGTGTCTAGCTTCTGAAGTTACAGTATAACACAACTTGGGGGCGCTCAAACACAAAACGGTCTTGCCAAACACATACGTAACGGAGAATATATACGCCAAGTAGCGTCTACACTGCCTAAGAAATAAGACGAGGTAGATGCATATGACAAATGCGACAGCGAGTACAAAATAGGACTATTTCTGTTTTACATTAAGCTCCATCTAATGTCAGGGAATGAATTTGTCTGTTCACTCGGGTCATCATCAACGAAAATCGTCTGGGTGTGAAAACAAAAGACACGTTGAAAAACCCTGGCAAATAACTCACGCCGATATTCGTCCTGGTGTGTACTGCCCTTTATTCCCTTGCATTTGGGATGACTAAACCTTTGAGAAATTAAGAAATATTTAAATTATGGTTTTATGAGTATGCACTGCTTTAAATGTGTGTGTTTTTTTTTTGTTTCAGACTTAAGCTGCTGGTGGAAGCAACAATAACTTTATGTGACTCACTTTAGCATGTGTGATAATGAGCAACCAAATGCTGAATGTGTTTCAGTTCCACATTTAAAAACTTGCTTAGTCTTGCTAATTCTTAAAGGTGCTGTCTGTAATTTTTTGACCGTACTAAAGCATACAAATACAGATATTTATGAAACATGCTAAGTTTAAATATTTGTTTCCCTGAAAAATAATAAATCAGCCAGTTATTCTACTTTGAAATGTGTGCTCCGTGACGGTTTGGCGGAAAACACAACATATTGCAGCCTTGGAAGACCGCAAATGAACTGGGACAGAGATGGCAGAATCTACCCAACCTAAAAAGCCTCAGCATCCATCTAAAAAGATCTATGTCTAGAGTCATGTTAAAATGTGATAGTGTTTTGAATTGGACTGCAGTACCAATTTCAACCACTAGCTGTCAACATTACTTACTGCACCTTAAAACAAATGATATTGATATTGAATAAAATTAAAAATGATAACTAATGTCACTTCTTTACAGAACATTGTTTTGCTTAAAATGCTCTTTAACATATTTTCATGCATAACAAAAAATAAAATACAACTTGTATGTCTGGGCTGCAAGTATCCTCTATTGTTTATGAGCTCAATGCACAGATACTTTTACAGTTCTTATTTGTTTGAAAGGTGGGAAACCTACAGGTGTGTTGTGTGGAGAGCCATCTGCCCCGCTCAGAAGGTGTACTGCTCAACCAGTCAACCAAAGTAGCACCACACTCGACAATGTACCTGTGGTAAGTTATAGAGACAAGTTCAGTCATTAATGAGTGAAAACAAACGTGTGACCTTGGATCGAAGTTCAGACTGACTTCAAAGTGGTTGCATAATTTGTAAATGTTTTTTTTTAATCTATTACTGAGAACATGCTTTATTTTTGCACAGAATGGTGATGAAGACTCAGTCAATGTTGGTAAGTGTTCTAACCATTCATTTAAATTTGCATCATCAACACTTTTTTATTTAACACGATGACATGAACCTATTATGAGCATGTTTTTAGTTAGTTTCATTTTAAGATTTTTTTTGGAAGGCATAAAGTAATACATTTCCAATAATTTAATCTTTTTATGACGAGTTAGTTCAGTTTGTAAAAATATATAAAGGGTTTTCAAAATTATATGAACCAGTGTAATTAGAGTAATTTGATAAAAAAAAAAATCATTAAAATATTGATTTGTCATGGACACGTTTGTCTTACTCTCACTGTCTCACAAGGGTGAGAGTAACTGATGTGGCAAAAATATAATAGAACAAAAAAAAATTCTTTCCGTTTATTTTTATTTAAATGTTATAAAATGATCTGACAATTAATTATTATTATGTTCACAGATAGCACAGAAGAACCTAAAGCTGTTGAGGAGCAGCATGACACACCAGCTCCACCTTGCCTCTCTGCAACAGAGCAGCCTGCAGCTGGCCTTCCTTCTGGCCGTAGAAACCCACCAGGGGGCAAATCTTCTCTCATCTTAGGCTAAAGATTTGCTGCACTTAAGGATAAGATCTGGGCCCATGTGAAACGAGCATCTCAGAGTAAATGTGCTGTTCTGTATTCAGTGCTCATCCTCTGCATAACTGTATTCATAAGCCACAAAGAACTGATTCAGATCAGGGCAATTTAGTCAGAGAGGTGTGCCACAAATCTCTGAGCTTTGATTCATTCAAAGAATGTCTTGAGTGTTGGTCTCTCAGTCTTGCGTCGACTAAAGATCCCTTAGGAAAAAACAAATCCTGCGTATGCACTGCTACTCTCAGATACTACAAACCATAGGCCAAAATATCCCATCAAAGTTCTCAACATTACCATTTAGGAGGTTAAACTTCATTCACATGAGCCTAAGAAATGTCTCGCTGATTCAGTGTTTGTCTCCGTTTTTCTGTATTAAGTTTTTGTCAGCACTTTATGAACTGTGGCGCCCAAATTGTGGTGCCTCAGACCTGCTGGTTAAAACACACATTTTAACATTCATCACTGCGGAGAAAAAAAAAAAAAAGCTGAAACATTTGTAGTTGATGTACTTCACTGATATACTGAATGCTGAAGAGATGTTTACAAAAGAACAACAAAAATGCAATGAGGTTTAACAGTTTCATAATAAATCATTGCCTGTACATTCAGGTGGTGTGGTTAGAGTTGGCAGAGCAACAACATGAGAGTGCAATGAAATACTGTGTTACCTTATAGTCACTAAAGTGACTTTTCTGTGCCAGAAAAGGTGCATGTGAGCAAGCTAATATTTATTTGGGTTTGTTACAAAACAAAGTTATAAAATATGTACAAAAATACAAACAACAGCCACAGTGTAAAGCCATTTTATCTAATCATTCATCAAGACTAGTATTCCATATTCACCAACAAGATAGAAAGTTATTGCCTTGTTATTTTTGACGTATGCCAAAAAGGTGCTGTATTGTTCTTTAACTTCTTGGAGGAAGTGTGTAATAGAGTGTTCATTTTTTTTAAATGTACATGAGGTTTTCTCAAATTAAAAAAATATATATATATATATTGTCTTTGTCTGTGTTGCCCTGAGAATAGATACAAATGTCTCTGCCGTCCAACTTAAGTAAATGACTTTACCAGTATTTCTTCAAATTCTCCATATACACAAACTATTGTATTATTAAGCGTAACATAATAGGCTATTATATATAATATAATAGTGTATTATTACCTTTTCAGTTGGTGTGTTTACATAACATATAGCTAAGTGAAAGTAAAAGCAGCCTTTGATCACAAACACGATTACTGATCTATGACTGGATTGCTCCTTGCGTTCTAAGCCATAGCATGTAAAATACAATATCATATCTATTTTATGTCTATGCACAGCACTCAACACCTCTAGAGAGAATACCTAACGCACAGTGAGCTAGCCATCGAATGAATTCCCGCGTCTTGCCAGAAGATGGCGCCCACAGATGATATGAACTATTCATCCATTAATTTTCCAAACCATTGGCGTTTCAATGGGTTCAATGTGGCTATGGCGTAATCTCAACTCATACAAATAAATACAATTTTAATTTATTTTTAAGTTGTTTGATTTAGGTTTATACATGCTAGTTTCCATGACAGAGTTCAAGAGAAAAAAAATCATCTTACTGTCTGCATCTGCCAGTATAGCACTCACAACACAAACTATTCTCACAAGACTGCAAAAGCGACAACCCCTGTCCGAATCCGTCTCTCTCAAATAAATAGGCTATAGGCTATTAGTTGAGTATAGGCCTACTCCTCCCTAGTATTTGCTTTAGTTTTAGCATGTTGTTTGGGGGCAGATTTAGGCAGGTGTTTATGGAGATTAGTATAATAGCTATGACAAAATGATTTGAATTTGAATTGTGTAGATTTGAATTTGAATTTTATAAACATTTAGCCTATTTCAAACAGCTTTTATTTTATTCAAACAGCTTTTTTATTCCTTTTTTTCCCCTGATTTCTTAGACTGCAAATAGGCCTATCCTGTTTTTAAAAGCACAGATTCAAGTTTTCAAGATGAAGAAATATGGAACTTCAAATTCATTTTTATTAAATTCAAAACATGCATTTTTTTAAAAAGAGTTTTTAAATCAAACATGTTAAAGGTGGCATATGTAATAATTGAGGTAAAAATATCCAAAAAATGAGCTACACGCATCAAAAGAATGAGAAGAAATAAGTGCAATGATGTAATTAAAAAACTGACAAGTTATAGTGCTGCCGAGATATAAACCTAAATTAGCATGCTAAATGACTAGCCCCGGCCCGGTAGGTGTCCTAATACCAGTTCCGGCCATGGGAGGCGGTATGCGGCCGGGCAACATTACCACCAGCCAAACTGCAGTACACGAGTGAGTCGCGCTAGCGCCGGCTTGTGTGTGTACTTGAACCTGATGTCAGTCGTGTGGAAATACAGCCCACTACTACATTTCAGTTCAGGGAAGAGTTCAAAAAATGATTGGTCGACATTATGCATGAGGAATACATTTTGGTAAGTTGTAGCATACTGTATCTTTCAACAGTGTTCGGGTTCTTTTTCCATTAGCTAGTAGAGATGATCGGTTCACGTGCGCTAGGGATCTGTGGTGTAACATGTACAAGCGTGAGAGCTGGCAGCTCTGAATTTCGCTAGGTTGATCAACATAAGCGAATGCTGTCTGTCAAATTAATTCAAACTAACAATAAAAGTGTAATATGAACAAAACGAATACCGTAAACTTAAAATAATAGCCTGCAGGCTTTTATTTTCCCATATCGTCGAAATGCAACAGCTTGTTTTTGAGACAGGCGTCTATGAGTCGGTCTTCATCATTTAGTGTTGAGATGTTGTTCATTTAGTCTCTGATCTCTAAAAATCTCCAAATGCTCCACGTGAAACTGCGGTCTTCCGACCTTTTACTATCGTGTCAAATTATTTGAATAATATGCCGAGAAAGAGAGCAAAACAGCGCTCGTTTGTGTTGTTTGAAGACGTGAGTGCGTGCGGCAGCGGCACAACACATTTTCTGGAGGTATACTGCCCCCATCTGTTATGGAATATGGAATATTTTTTGATTTTTAGTTCCAGAAGGCACCTTTAAAGGAGAACAAGAGGGAATGCATTGACGTCACTTTCCCGACTAAAAATGCGACTAAAACGAACAATTTTATCAATTTAAACTAAATGTTGGACTCAATAACTAGTGTGATCCTAACTCACTAAAGATCCAGTTATCCATGGATATTGACATGCAGCCAGGAATCATTGCCGACATTTGTTTGCCGGGAATTAAAGGAGTAACGTTAGCCCTAGTTCACTTTTAAGGCGAGACACTACATGTGAATAGGGTAATTTTTTAAAACTAGCAGATATCAACAACATGAAACTTTCCCAGTTGATTACCTATATTAAGATAAATATCCAAATGAGGTATTATCTACTCTACTTAAATATGCACTAATTTGCATATTATGATACGGTCGGCAACGCGTCATCGTTGGGGGGCGTGGTCGGCGTGGGGGAAAGCAGCACGACCATCTTATGTATTTGAATGACAAAAATGTCATATTGCGAGTCATTTATGCCTGCCGACCGGCAACGGTACATTGCAAAATGAACTGTAATAGGTTATGATTGCCCTTATTTAATTAAAAACTGGGTCAATGACCCAACCAAATGGCCGGAGGAGTCGTTTCCAGACTATTGTTATCTGGTTGAATCTCCAGGTAAGACACGGTAAGACATTGCGGAAGCTACCGGAAACACAAGCCAAGCTCAATCAACTTTGGTATAAGTTACTATAAGTCCATAAAATGTCACTTACCAATTGTAGGCTATGTATGCTTCACTCCAAACTAGTAATCCTTAAAACGGTGATCAGCAGTAGAAGTTGCAGAGGGACTTTGCTGACAGTTATCCGAATTCTCACAGACTGCAGAGTCTGATAACCTTCAGCTGATAACGCCAATGTGACTGAGACATCCCTTATGAAAAACAACTAAAGGAATCTTGTAGTATTTTAGGACAAAATATTATAGTAACGTTAATCCTATAGGAATACTATAGTAGTTTGGGACATAGCCTAGAAGTATAGAGGTATTAAAGAACATCACAGAAGTATTATACACTACTATAGAATACTAATTAGCATATAGGATTACTATAGTTCTTTTTCGTAAGGGATGTAACGTCAGACAAATCTGGCCCACTGCCTAATACGAGTTAAACATCTACTACTATATCACACAGGGATCTCTACTCACACAGTAATCTAATAAGATATGATTAATTTCGCCATTTTGTCCTCCTATCCGGTTCTGTATGTATGTAAGAAAGGCTGTAGAAGTTCAATTTATAATTTGTTCGTTTATTGGTGGTACAGAAAACAACACAGCAACTCTTCGGCATGATTGTCCCATGTATTTCAATGAGCGCCAAGGCAATGTTTTCCCCCACGGGCTAAATTCACATCACGTGACGGGGCGTTCCCGGGGGCGTTCCCAGACCAACCGACTGTATCTATTGGATAAAGCCAGGTTCAAAATTACTTTTTCATTGTGTTCACATATTAGATGAGAAAAAAAACAAGTTTGTAGTCAAAGTATGGGCAGGCCATAGTCAATGTAAAGCATATTGTTGACGTTTAGTCCCTATCAGTGAATGTGCCATAACTGTTTATCTGCCGTCATCGGTGGCCCTGTTTACTAGCCTGCGCGTTCACGACCGGCTCTGCTGTGGGGGACGAGCTGTCAAGGGAGGGCTGGTAGCGCAGCAGAGCATAGAGCAAGGGGGTGGGATCTGTAGTTGTGCTTGTTCAAATTTTCAGACTAAGTCAACGTTTTCTCAAAACTCACTACTGCAGCTTTAATGCTTTTTCTTTGTTCAACGAGCAGTTCATGGCTCAAAAGGCTCTTTCACGGTGGCTTTCAGCAAGGGCGCCACCAGGGGGTGGCCAGGGGTGGCCGTGGCCACCCCTGGTCGACTCCTGGCCACCCCACTGGCCACCCCACTGGCCAGTATAAATTTTAGTAGCTTCAGTTTACATTTCATCCCTAATGCACAGCAAGGCACACTAGCAGGCAAGCCGCGCTAGACTAGCGATCGCACACACAGCCAGTACTCCCCTGAACCCAACCCCGCCCCCCTCCGTCCATGCCGCTGTGGCGCGCACAGACAGCAACAGCTCATCAGCGCGTGCCCGTCATCTCTGCTGTCGGTCTTTCTTTGAAAGAAGTTAAGAAAGAAGACAAAGACTACCGGTAAGTAAATAAGTCAAAAATATCTTTAGTAAAAGAAGACGGGGAATTATGTGTCGTGAGTCGTGATTTTTAAGTGCGAAATGGTTACAGTATACTGTTACAGCAGCTTTGATGTGTCTTTGACACGTTTTGACATAAGTTAACGTTATCTAGCTAACGTCGTTAGCTTGTTCGTATATGTTATGTACATTTTCAGACAATGAAGAGAAAGTCCACAGACATCTCTTCTTATTTTAAGAAGAAAAGTACAGAAGGAGGAGTGAAAGAGATAGCAGGGGAGCGACAGAGGCTTAGTAATAGTGAGGAGGAGAAGGAAGAGGAGGATGGAGGAGAGGAACAGACAGAGCAGCATGTCAAGGATACACAGGAACAGACAGAGCAGCATGTCAAGGATACACAGCCAGCATTAGTGACAGAACACAATGATGAGGAAGAACAGACAGCAGCAGCCCAGGGACAGTCAACACCATTGATCACAGAAGCGTGGCAGGACACGGCAAAAGAAGGTGTTAGACGTGTTCCTGGACCAACAGGTGAAGTCATGATCACGTGTCCCTAATAATAAAATTGATGGGTAGCCTAGATAGTAACATCATCTGGAGAAATTAATGTTTTGTTTAGTGTGTTTCCCATTAAATTACAAATCTGACAATCACTTAAAGCAGCTTTTTGATTCATATTAGTAGTTGAGTTTTATTAGTCTGAATAGAAATGCCATTATTACAGCTATGATTGATAATTATGAGAGGGGATTATTATTATTATTGTTAATATTATCATTATTATCATTATTACTTTAATATGAGAATAAATTTTGCCTTTTGTTTCATTATAGATATCTCCCAGTCAAGAGCAGAGCAGCCCAAGCAGCCACATCTGAAAATCTTCCCTCGCACCTATCAAGGGGACAGAAGACGCTGCTTCTCTAAAGACTGGTACACCACACATAAATGGCTGGAATACTCTCAGAGTAAAGACTCTGCTTACTGTTATGCCTGCCGGCACTTCAGTCTCCCCTCTTCAGGTGATTCAGTATTTACATCTGAAGAGGGGTTCAAACATTGGAAAAAGGCAACCTTCAAAGATGGGGGATTTTTAGGTCATGCCAAATCTGAAGCACATACTAATGCAATGTTAGCATGGGCAGAGTATGAAAAATCCGCTGCAAGCACATCCTCTCTCTCAGCCTCTTTAAATGCGGAATACAATAAATTAGTGAAGGAAAATAGAGAGTACATTAAAGTTGTTGGAGAAACCCTGCTTCTCACAGCTACGCAGAACATAGCACAGAGACCACATAAAGAATCAGAAGGTGAGAATAAAGGAAACTTTCTCGCTATTATGGGACTGCTAGCCAAACACAATCCCACAGTCAAAAGAAAAATGACTTGTCAAAAAAATGCAACATATCTTGGGCATGACACACAAAATGAAATAATTGACTGTCTAGCTGAAATTGTCCGCACTTCAGTAACTAGTGAAGTTTCCCAAAGTGAGGCTTTCAGCATTTTGGTCGATGAGACTAAAGACCTAAGCAAAAAAGAACAGTTGTCCTTTGTAATAAGATACTATTACAATGGGTCAGTATGTGAGAGCTTCCTTGCCTTTGAGGCAGCACAGCGTCTTGATGCTGCAGCTCTTTCACAGAAAATAATTCAAATTTTGCAGAAGCATGGTCTTGACTACAAAAACCACCTTGTAGGGCAAGCATATGACGGAGCCTCAGTCATGAGCGGAAAAAACACAGGTGTGCAAGCACGCATGAAATCAGAGGCCCCTTTAGCTTTTTATGTGCACTGCAATGCGCATTGTTTAAATTTAGTATTAGTCGACAGTGTGAAATGCATCCCTGAAGCTAATCGCTTCTTTTCTCTTTTGCAGAAACTGTATGTTTTTGTGTCAGGGTCATATGTGCACCAAAGATGGCTTGAGGTACAGAGGGAGATGTTTCAGGGGGCCCCAAGAGAGTTACAAAGACTGATAGAGACACGGTGGGCATGTAGGTATAATGCTTGCAAGACAGTGAGAGACAGACTGTCAGCCATCATACGTCTACTAAAAGAAATATCAGAAGAGCAAAATGGTGACAGAGCTGTGGAGGCAAGAGGTTTATTAGCCCAAATAGATTTCAAGTTTGTTAGCCTCCTTGTAACATTCACCAGTGTTCTTGGTGAGATAAAATATCTGTCAGATATTTTACAGTCCCCACAACTTGATTTGGGCACAGCTGTCACACTTGTTGACTCTCTTGTTGACACATTGGAGAGTTACAGAGAGGGCTCTCTCTTTAATGACATCTGGGACAATATTTTAACACTTACTGAGCAATGCAACATCAGTGCCACACCTTCAGGCCGTCAGGTCAGACCAAGCTCTTTGCTTGAAGACCATTACTTGTTCACTCCAATTGTTCAAAGACAAGAGAGCACAGATAAAGAGTCCTTTCGGACAGGTTCATTCATTCCAGTTATTGATGTGCTTCTCTCTGAGGTGAAGAGAAGATTTTCTAAAGAAAATTGTGTCATAATGAAAGGGATACAGGCCTTGAATCCGTGCAGTACCATATTTTGTGAGAAAGATGTAGTGTTTCCATTTGCCTCACAATACAACTGCAGTACTGAGGATCTACAATATGAGATCCCACAGCTTAAGCGTATTCTTGAGAGGAAGCAAAGTAGTGGTCAGGAAACACCAAAGGCATTAATAGAGCTCACTGTTTTTTTGGAGCCTTTTAAGGAGGTCTTCCACCAAATGTTTAAACTGTGCAAAATAGCACTTGCACTTCCCGTGAGCACTGCATCCTGTGAGCGCAGTTTTTCTAAGCTAAAGTTAATCAAAACTGCCTTGAGAAGTACCATGACAGATGAGCGTTTAAGCAATTTGGGTGTGCTGAGTATAGAATCAAGAAGGGCTAGGGCCATTAATCTTGATGACTTTGTGGATGCGTTTGCCAAAAAACATAGCAACAGGCGAATAAAGCTATTCTGAAGGCTGGTAATCAGAATCAGAGACTATTGGTCCCTGTTGGGAAGTTCTTTTTGAAATAGTAATAATTATTTTTGTTTTACATTAACCAAAGATATACATGTTTATTACACATACTGTATAGCCTGGTAATCAGATTCAGACTATTGATCCCTGTTGGGAAAGTCCTGTTACATAAAGCAAAGATGTGATTTTTTCTGTCCTTGCTTTAATTTGTATTTGCCAGTATCTGCTTTTCCACAGTAACTGTTTTGTTTGCAATAAATGTACACTTAATGCCAAATATAATTGCAAAATAAAACAAAATTGTTGTGCACCGCAAAATGTTAACTGTACTGTACTTTAATTAGTCTATGCACATTATATCATTAGTGACATTAAATATAACACAATAAACCAAAGTATATTAGTAGGAGTTTCCTTAAGTCTTTCTGATAGTTTTCTACAGGCCGATTTACTACAACAGTAGAATCATATTCTGAAATTATGGTGAAATTATGGTTTATAGTTTTGGTGTGCCACCCCAAGATTTTAAGTGGCCCCATCTGGCCACCCCTATGAAAAATTTCTGGAGGCGCCACTGGCTTTCAGTCGACTTCAGTTAGGCGCGGTGGTTTATGGGAGGAGTAGTTCCTTTGCTTGGTAATGAAAATATGTACACAGGCTTGTACCTTTGACTTTTTTTGGATTTTCTCTGTTTTTTCACTCGAAATGATATGTTGTATGCTTATGAGTTCAGCCGAAGCTGGTTATCCTCAAACATGATCTCTTTAATACTCTTTAGATATGGATTTTACAAAATGTCAATGGGAGAAATGAATGGGAAATTTACTTCCGGCACCAGCGCTCTCTCGGACTGTGGGCGGGACTGTGATGCTCTATAGCGGCAGAGAGAGAGAGCAGCTTGATATTTGTTTGTATTTTTGTCGATAAGGAACAGTTTCTTGAGAACAAATGCAGAAGGGTGAAGCAAAAGGAAAGTGGCTCTATGGGGATGTCACAAACCAGAAGGACACAGATGGGTAAGTATTCACAGGGTTTATTGAAACAGACACTCAATGATCACAGGTGGGTGAGTAAAGCAGTAGCGGAGAACTCAATGGCAGCGGGATAATCTGACGAGGAATCTCTTATCTCTAGTAGGTCCGGATGGAGTGGGAGAGCTGGCTGGAATGGCGGAGACCGGAGAGGAACTGGAGGCGGGAGCAGACGAACACGGACCGGAGGATAGGCTTCTTAGCAGGTAAGTGATGGCGGGTTATACTCAGCGAGTATGGAGTCTGTAGACGTAGTGAAAACGAGACCAGACAGTGAAGGACTGAGAGAGTGAGTCTTTTATGATGCAGGTGCTTGGACTGGGAAGTGGAGACAGGTGAGGATGATTAGTAGTCCGGGGAACCAGAACGAGTGGGCGGAGTGATGGTGTCTGGTGCTGACGCAGATGGCTCCGTGACAGTACCCCTCCCCCCCCCACGGCCAGCTCCAGCTGGCGGAAAGGACCGACGACGGGGACGACCACGGCCTCTGGGTGCTGGACGATCCGGATGAGCAGTATGGAAGTCCTGGAGTAGAACGGGGTCTAATATGTCCTCCCGGTGCACCCAGCATCTCTCCTCCACACCAAACCCCTCCCAGTCGACGAGGTACTCCAGGTGGCCGCCCCGTCGTCGGGAGTCAAGGATTTCGTGGACTCGATAGATGTTGTCATCTTCTGGGTCTACCGGAGGAGGGGGCACGTCCGCAGCACCAGACCCTGGGGAGGAAGGAGTGAGAGGATTAGTATAGGGTTTGAGGAGGGACACATGGAAAGTGGGTGCTATGCGGTAGTGAGCAGGAAGGGATAACCGGTAAGTGACGGGGTTGATCTGCCTCTGTATGGCGAACGGACCTATGAATTTGGGACTCAGCTTACGACAAGGCTGTCGGAGACGGATGTCCCGGGTCGAGAGCCAGACCAATTGTCCGGGTTGGTATAGGGGTGTAGTTGCGCGCCGAGCGTCGGCCTGGCTCTTGTGTCTCCGAACCGTCCGCTGGAGATGAACATGGGCTGAGTCCCAGACCCTCTCGCTCGTCTGAAACCAGTGATGGACTGCTGGAACGTCGGAGGGTTCGCCAGACCAGGGAAACAGGGGTGGTTGGTAACCGAGGATGCATTGGAAGGGGGTGAGTCCGGTGGTGGTTTGACGGAGTGAGTTTTGTGCATACTTGGCCCACGGGAGGTACCGGCTCCAGCAGTCCTGGTGGTCGTGGCAGTATGACCGCAGGTCTCTCCCGATTTCTTGGATCTTCTGCTCAGTCTGGCCGTTGGATTGGGGATGGTAGCCGGAAGTCAAACTGACGGTGACGCCCAGGAGGTTAAAAAAGGCCCTCCATAGCCTTCTGCTCGGGGATGGACAGAGGATAGATCTTACTTCGCGGTAACACCACCCCAGGCAGCAGGTCGATGGCACAGTCCCATGGCCGATGAGGTGGTAGGATGGTTGCCCGTTGTTTATCGAAGACATCCTGGAACGCCTGGTAGGGAGCGGGGATATGTGGTTGGAGTGCGACGGGGGGGCTTTCTACAGAGGTGGTGGCAACAGATACTTTCATGACTGGAGTGGAAGACGGTGGAGCGGGCTTCGGAATGCTGGGCAGACAGTGGTGGTAACATCCTTTACCCCACTGCAGGATCTCCCCCGTGGACCACTGAACGATGGGTGAGTTCCTCTAACCAGGGGCGTCCCAGGATGACCTCGGCAGTGGAGCCCTCCAGCACCAGGAACGAAACTACTTCCTTGTGAAGCCAGCCAATCTCCAACCCCAAGTCTATCTAGCTGGCAGGCAGTGTGGCGTTGGTCAATTCGGATGGATCGTTGGATGATGCTTTCGATGCCAACGGTGTCGTCATAAATGGCAATTGCAGTCGTATATCGGGATTGAGCCCGTGCCGATAGGCGGTGATGAGAGCGGACTCGTTCCATCCCAAGGTGGCGGCGAGTGTCCTGAACTGTAAAGCATACGCAGAAACTGATGATTTCCCTTGCCTTAGCCGATATAGTTGATCTTGCACGGAGATGGCGTGCGCTGACTGAGAGAAGACCTCGATGAAATGATTGGAAAAAGCCGAGAAAGTGTGAGTCACGGGGCCGCGATCTTTCCACAAGGCGTGTGCCCAGTTCAGGGCTCGACCACGGAGCAGTGAGATGAAGAAAGCCACCTTGGAACGCTCGGTGGGGAACGAGGAAGGATTAATTTCCATGAAGAGCTCGCACTGCAATAGAAAGCCACTGCAACCCCCCTCCTCGCCTGCGAAGGGCGCTGGTTGGGCCATGGGACATACAGAGGCAGACGTGGAAGAAGTGGATGAGGTGGCTGTAGCGAGCGTCGATGAGCTGGTCCGGGGCACGGCGGGTGGTGGTGGCGGATTCGCCGCGGAAGTAGTGCTGGGTGGAGGTTGAAGCATATTGTTGGTCTGGTCTTCTGTCACGAACCAGAAGGACACAGACGGGTAAATATTCACAGGGTTTATTGAAACAGACAGTCAATGATCACAGGTGGGTGAGTAAAGCAGTAGCGGAGAACTCAATGGCAGCGGGATAATCTGACGAGGAATCTCTTATCTCTAGTAGGTCCGGATGGAGTGGGAGAGCTGGCTGGAATGGCGGAGACCGGAGAGGAACTGGAGGCGGGAGCAGACGAACACGGACTGGAGGATAGGCTTCTTAGCAGGTAAGTGATGGCGGGTTATACTCAGCGAGTATGGAGTCTGTAGACGTAGTGAAAACGAGACCAGACAGTTAAGGACTGAGAGAGTGAGTCTTTTATGATGCAGGTGCTTGGACTGGGAAGTGGAGACAGGTGAGGCAGGCAAGTGAGGATGATAAGTAGTCCGGGGAACCAGAACGAGTGGGCGGAGTGATGGTGTCTGGTGCTGACGCAGATGGCTCCGTGACAGGGGAGAGAATAAATTACAACACCAAGCAACATTATAGAGAAACGACTTGACAACAACATGGACCTGTACGACCTGCTACAGAATTCTCCTGGTCGGCGTTACGTCACTAATCATGTGACCTGCATAGCAACCGGCCACGAAGGGTAAAACAAACCGAAGTCAATGCCCGAGGCAAATCAAAAAGGTATCTATTCACAGAAGTTTTGCTGTGGATTATGTCAGTTATGGATACTAACGGACTACTTTGTATTAATAATGAATGATATCTGTGATTCTGTGTTTAACAAAGGGTTATGACCCTTACACGTTTTGTCTAGCAAGATAATCTTTACAAGTTAATCCAAAATGTATACATTTTGAAGCCTATATAAAGATTTTAAAAAACACAATCAGACACAGTCAAGTTTAAAAAACCACAAGCAGGTTATAACTGTGTTCTGTGTCATAGATCAAGACGTGAAAATATTTAGAGGCTCTGTTCTACACAGACCTTATTTCAGGCGATTTAGCAAAAACCCATTCAAAAATCCCATAGGCTTTAGAGCGAGGGAACCGTCAGTGTTGTAGTCGAGACCAACTCACTCGAGTCCGAGTCCAGACCGAGACCAGAGAGAGTCGAGTCCGAGTCAAGTCCGAGACCATAGATAGTCGAGTCCGAGTCGAGTCCGAGACCAGAGACGGTCGAGTCCGAGACCATTGAGGGCGGATTACCTAATTTACTTTTATTTACTTAGAGAAATCGTTTTTTTTTTTTTTTTTTACTGAACTTACTTATAGAAAATATGATCAGTTTAGGGTAAAAAGGCCACATAGTAGGTGGTGTTAAAAGTAATTTTATTACAATTTGTCAGTATTAAGTGCTCTTGTCCACAGAACATCATTTCATTGTACCACTATATACATCCATATAATATTTCTAGTACACACCATTATTGTACCACTCTATACTGTAAATCCACATAACATTTCTAGTACACAACATTACTGTACCACTCTATAATGTAAATCCACTTAACATTTCTAGTACACAACATTACTGTACCACTCTATACTGTAAATCCACTTAACATTTCTAGTACACAACATTACTGTACCACTCGATCCTGTAAATCCATATAACATTTCTAGTACACCTAACATTTCTGTACCACTCTATATTTCTAGTACACAACATTACTGTACCACTCGATCCTGTAAATCCATATAACATTTCTAGTACACATAACATTTCTGTACCACTCTATACTGTAAATCTACATAACATTTCTAGTACACAACATTACTGTACCACTCTATACTATAAATCCACATAACATTTCTAGTACACTTCTAACATTTCTAGTATAATTCAGAATTATTTGATGTAGAATCATCTGCATTCGTCTGCTGAGTAGCTTCTTCACCATCTGCCACACTCCGCTGAGATCAGTATATCTTAAAAAAAACAACATAATACAATATTGCATTAGTGTTAGGATGACTTTTGCTGACATCATCTTTAAGAAATATGTATTAAAATATGTTTTATTTATAATATATTTATTTAAAACAATTTATACATTTATACAATAATTTATAATACAATTATATTGCAATACATTTGTGACCCTGTCTATTAAATCCAGACTAAATTACCATAATCTAATTATGAGTTAATGAGCAACTTAATTTCACTATGATTTTAAACTTTGACATGGCCTTACGCAGACAGTATATACTTTATATATTATTTAATTATATATTAATCATTTATATTGTCAAAGTGGAATTAAAATACAGTGAAATGGGGGGAAAATACTAACCTGTCAGAGTCCTCTTTACATCTTCTCTGAACTTCTTTACTGATGATGCATCATTGTAATCGTAATATAATCGTAACGTTATGCCGTCCTACCTGAGTGTTTTGTACCAGACTGCACATACACGAGCAGCGGATCTCGTTTTGCTTCCCGGGAGATGTAGTTCATTGAGCGATTTTCACATAAAACTAAATGTTACTCTTCTGTTTTATGACAAACAGAAGAGTCTGCGACGTTTTTGACTTTAAGAATTATCTTTTAAATTGACAAACATCATATGTGTAATTGAGGGCACAGTTCAGACGGAATAAAAAGATACGTTGTCTCTCTCCATTGACCACCATTCATATTTTTTCCGAAATAAGGTCCCATGAGCCGGAAGCGGAGGGGCGGGACTTAGGCTCTCTATAGAGTGCCGAAGTTACGACGTCACTCTCTAGGCCAAAACGCGCAAATGAGTTAGCATTTTAGCATTACGGTTCCCTCACTCTAAAGCCTATGGGATTTTTGAATGGGTTTTTGCTAAATCGCCTAAAATAAGGTCTGTGGTGAACAGAGCCTCTAAATATTTTCACGTTTTGATCTATGACATAGAACACACAGTTATAACCTGCTTGTGGTTTTTTAAACTTTATTGTGTCTGATTGTGTTTTTTAAAATATTTATATAGGCTTCAAAATGTATAAATTTTGGATTAACTTGTAAAGATTATCTTGCTAGACAAAACGTGTAAGGGCCATAACCCTTTGTTAAACACAGATCTTATTTTTTGCGATTTTTCAAAAGTCTATGGGGAAAATGCATTGCTTTTCGACCGAGGGAACCCATGCGCCACTAGCTTCCGGGTTGTCCTACTAAGTGACGTCATCACTTCGGCACTCTATAGGTGCTACTGAAGTGGAGATTTCAGACTTTGAGAATGAGAAAACTGGCCTTAAAGATTTAGCATCAGCCAATGAGATCGCGCATTTAGAGTTAAATCCCCCCTTTTACTTTCACGATTGGTTGCTGATAAAAGAAAATGACAATATTTGGATCTGACAGCCAGAGATGGGACCAAGTCACACATGTGCAAGTCTCAAGTAAGTCTCAAGTCTTAACCGTCAAGTCTCAAGTAAGTCCCAAGTATTTTTTGGGGGGGCAAGTCAAGTCAAGTCACAGGCTATGTCAAGTCAAGTCAAGTCTTGTAGTAGGTCAAGTCAAGTGCAAGTCAAGTCACCTTATTATTGTAATTTTACATGCAGAATCTGATCTTAATAAAGTGAAAAGACAAGATAAGTATTTGCCAGTAAATTACAATAATTTGGATTTGCATTGTAAATACTCATGTTCAGTAAAATACATCATGGAATCAAACAAATTTGTAACTTCATAAAATTATTTATTTTTCACTTCTGCCAACAGTGTTTGAAATGTTTTAAATTTTCAACATTGAGTCCATAAAACAAATAACAGCTTAACATCTTACAGACTCTCTGAACACCTCCCTCTCTCTCAAACACAGTTTACAAACAATATTAAACTTTGTTACATTTCTCCTCTCTCTCTCTCTCTCTCTCTCTCTCTCTCTCTGTGCGCATGCGTGAGCGTCTGAGCTGAACGAGTGTGGAGTGCGAGAGTGCTGGCCTGCGGGCTGTGTGAGTTTTCTAACTTTTCTTCTTTCTTTGGCAAAGTTGTTGGTGTATTTGTGGAGGTTTTTTTTGGAGTCAGGGAGAGTAGGTCGCTGTTGCTCAGCGTGTGCTGTCCGAGATGGCAGCAGCATCGGAGAGCATACAGTTTGACAAGCTAACGCGGAGGAATGGCATTAAAATCACGCCCGCGGAACGCTGTTCTATAGAAGACTGCAGCATAGCAGTTGCTCAAGTTGTGGGGTATAAGAGTATTTTGTCAGCATCTAGGATGAACAGTGCGTTTGTTTTTTTCCTAGATGACGTGAACAAAGTAAATGAAATAGTCGCGAGTGGAATTGTGTTGAATGAGTCGTACACACCAGTGATGCCTTTGATGCAACCGGCGAAAAAGATTTTGTTGTCGAATGTTCCACCTTTTATAAAGGACGAAGTGATCCAAAGGGAATTGGTCAGGCACGGAAAAATTGTTTCACAGTTTAAAAAAATCGCATTAAATTGCAAATCGGCACAGTTGAAGCATGTTGTTTCTTTCCGGCGGCAGGTGTACATGATTCTGAACAATGAGAGTGCGGAGCTGAATCTCGCGATGAAGTTTAGAATTGATGATTTTGACTATGTCATTTACGCTACATCAGAGACAATGAAATGTTTTAAATGTGGACAAGGAGGACATCTTGCGCGTTCGTGTCCTGAGAATGTGGAACATGATCCAGGACAGAATAACATTGAAAGTGAGGGACAGAAAGATAATGTGGAGGATGAAAATCAGGAAAAAGGTGGAGAAGTGCTAGAGAATGGTGAACAAACTAATCAAACAAAAATTGTAAGCAGGAGTAATGAGGAAACAGTAGGAGAAAGGGAGTTTGAAAGAGCAAATGATGCTGCTGGCCCTGTAGATGTCTCAAGAGATATTGATATGACGGAGGATGACAGTCTGTTTAAAACACCGACTTTAAAGAGAAAAACAAGTGGAAAAAGTAGAGGGAAAAAAGCTAAGAAGGAGCAGGTTCAGGAAGAACAGACAGAGGAAAAGATGGTTCAAGAAACAATGCCTAACACTGAATACAGTAATTCAGATGATTCAGTATCAGGAAGTGAGTGTGAATCTGTAAGTTCAGTTGACTCAGTGTCTCTGAGAAGATCTGGGAGGAGTGCTTACACCCTTGAAAAAATTAAAGCTTTTTTGCAGAGTACAAAAGGCATGAAGGGAGTTCAAGTACTAGAGTTTTTTCCAGATCGTGAGTTGTTTATAGAGTCTGCAAAGATGTCAATGAAAGAAATTGGGTTGGGGGGTCTCACAGAGCAAGAAGTATACAGGTTAAAGAAAATAGTTCATAAAGTGAGATCCAATATGGTAAATGATGAAAAGGAGGTGTTTTAATTTTTCCTTTTTCTTTGTTAAGTTCTTGTTTTTGTTTTGCTCAGTCTCTTTTTTTTCTCATTTATTTATGAGTAATTTAAGGATGGGCAGCCTGAACGTGAATGGTGCAAGGGATTTTAGGAAAAGAGCAATACTTTATGAATTGGTGAGACAGAAAAAAATTTATGTTATGTTTCTTCAAGAAGTACATAGTGATATAAAAAATGAAAGTGAATGGATGATGGAATGGGAAGGAAAGGTGATAATGAGCCATAAGACTACCACTAGTTGAGGTGTAGCAATCTTACTCAGAAAAAATATCAATCCAGTCTCGTGTGAAGTAGAGCATGTAGTCGGGGGACAGTGTTTGAAAGTACGGCTTGAGTTTGAAAAATTTTCTGTTGTATTTATAAATGTGTATGCACCAGTTTTGGGCCCTGAAAGAGTGTTGTTTTTAAACAAAGTTAGAGATACTGTAAGAAGTTGTAAACCTGAAGAGTTTTTATTTCTAGGGGGTGATTTTAATTGTACGGAAGATGATAAAATTGATAGAAATCACAAAGAACCACACATGCCTTCACAGTGTGTTTTAAAACAAATTCTGAAAGAATGTGAACTGTATGACATATGGAGGGTGTTGAATAAAACACAGAGACAGTACACATGGACACAAGTGAGGGAACGTTATGTGACAATGGCTAGACTAGACAGGTGGTATTGTTTTAAACATCATCTTAATATTATTAAACAATGTGCAATTTCTCCTGTAGGCTTTTCAGATCATGGTTTAGTCAGTTGTAATGTTTTTATCACTAATGTAAAGCCAAAAAGTGCTTATTGGCATTTTAATACGGTTCTTTTACAAGATAATTTTTTTCTTGAGGTGTTTGGTCATTTTTGGCAACAGTTTAGGAATAAGAGGTCATTATTTGATTCTTTGCAACAATGGTGGGATATTGCAAAAATAGAGATACAGCAACTGTGCCGTATGTATACTTTCAATGCTTCGAGAGACATTTCCCGATCTCTAAAGGATCTAGAGAAAGAGATAGTTGAAATGCAAAATTTAATTGAATCTGTTAGAGACAGAGAATGTGTCAAAGTTTTAAAAGATAAAAAGAAGATTTTAGATGATTTGTTGGGGGTTAAAGCACAGGGTGCTCTGGTACGCTCGCGTTTTCAGAGTGTAGTACAAATGGATGGCCCAACCAGTTTCTTTTTTGGACTTGAAAAGAAAAATGGCCAAAATAGAAGCATGCATTGCTTGTTATCTGAATCAGGCACAGAAATTATAGAGGCTAAGGAAATTAGAAAACGAGCGGTAGGTTTTTACTCAGAGTTATATAGCAGTGGTCACGTGGAGGAAAAGGATATAGCCAGTATGTTTTATGTGAGTCTGCCTAAAGTTTCGGATGAAGCAAACACTGAGCTGGAAAAACCTTTTACGAAAGGTGAGCTGTATAATGCCCTAAAGAGTATGGAGTGCGGGAAAGCTCCGGGGATCGACGGAATTCCTGTTGAGTTTTATAAGGCACTCTGGGCAGTTTTGGGTGATGATCTTCTGGAGGTCATTAATGACAGCGTGGCCAGAGGGTCACTGCCAACAAGCTGCCGGAGAGCAGTGATCACCCTGTTACCGAAAAAAGGAGACCTCACAAATATAAAAAACTGGTGACCAGTGTCACTCTTATGCTCTGATGTAAAAATCCTATCTAAAGCCTTAGCAATTAGGTTGAAGGAGGTGATTGGTGGGGTCATCCATATAGACCAGACATACTGTGTTCCTAATAGATCGATCTTTGACAACATTCATTTAATTAGAGATATTTTGGACGTCTCTAGATCATTGGGTTTAGATTTTGGCCTTATTTCCTTAGACCAGGAAAAGGCTTTTGACCGGGTTGAGCATAAGTACCTCTGGAGGACTCTGAGTGAGTTTGGTTTCAGTCAGGGTTTTATCAAAATGATCGGAGTGTTGTATGCAAACATTGAGAGTATACTCAAAATTAATGGAGGGTTGAGTGCTCCTTTTAAAATTACAAGAGGTATCAGACAAGGGTGTGCACTGTCTGGCATGTTATATGCTTTAGCCATTGAACCGTTGCTGGTAAGAATTAGGGCAAACATTGATGGGTGGAGTATACCGCAATCTGAATGTAAAATTAAGTTATCAGCTTATGCTGACGATATTGTGGTTATGATTAAAAATCAAGAAGAAGTAAACACTTTACAGGTAATTATAGAAGAGTTTGGTAAATTGTCTTCTGCTAAGGTAAACTGGTTTAAGAGTGAAGCCATAGTTGGCGGAAAATGGGAAGGTAGAGGTTTTCCTAAACTACCTGGTGGACTTGAGTGGAAGAAAGGTGGTTTTAAATATTTGGGTGTTTATCTTGGAGACGACTCAATGATGCAAAAAAACTGGGAAGGGGTTTTGGAAAAAACAAAAGGACGTCTAGAAAAATGGAGATGGTTGTGGTCAAAAATGTATTTTAGAGGACGAGTGACAATTATTAATAATCTGGTGGTTTCAATGTTCTGGCATCGGTTGGCATGTATTGAGCCGCCAAGTGGACTTCTTGCAAAACTGCAGGCTGTAATTGTGGACTTTTTCTGGACTAAGCTTCACTGGATTCCCCAGAGTGTACTCTATCTTCCTAGAGAAGAAGGGGGACAAGGACTGATACACTTGGTCAGCAGAGGAGCAACTTTTCGCTTACAGTTCATTCAAAGACTTTTAACAGGTCCAGAGGATCTAGTTTGGAGAAATGTTGCTGGATCTATATTAAAACAAGCTGGAGGTCTGGGATTGGACTTTACTTTGTTTTTATTGGATTCTAACAAGATTCAACTGAATGGACTGACACCTTTTTATAAGGGGGTTTTTAGAGTGTGGAGTTTTTTTAAAAAGAGAAGAGGAGTTTCTGAGACATCTTTATTTTGGTTATTAGAAGAACCGACTGTGTTTGGAGCCAGGTTGGATGTATCTAATGAAATTGCATGTGGTTTTGAAAATGTATTGATTGTTTCAAAAAAGGTTAAATTGTGTGATCTGATTGCAGCTGGGGGTCCTGGTTTAAATAACTCACATGGGGTAGTAGCTGGTCTAAAATTAAAGTCAGAAAGATTGGCAAGTAAATTGCTGGAGGTTTTAAAACAGAGACTTACGATGGAAGAAAAGTTTCTACTTGCAAGTTACGGGGAAGGGAAGGTTTCTCCAAATAATAAAGATCCTTTTCCTGAAGTTTTCTTTTCTCCTGATCTTAAAGGAGCAAATGGGTTAATGTTAGAGGACTTGGAAGATGTAAGTATTCACAAGGCTGACCGTAAGAAACTGTATCAAAATTGTGTTAAAGTATTAAATAAGAAAGTTTTAAATGGAAGAGTAGACACTGTTTGGAGAGACAAGCTTTGCTTGGATCATAGTATAAAGCCTGTGTGGAGAGTGAAAACCTCCTTTGGAAAAAAGAGTTGGGGATCTTCAATGGAGGATTTTACAGTTGCTGTCAATTTTACAGTTTTATAGTATATAGATTATAGTATATAGATTTTACAGTTGCTGTCAATGCTTTTATAAGTGTTATTAATCCTAATGTGTCAAATGGGTGTCCTTTTTGTAAAAAAAGGGAGACCATCTTTCATTGTTTCATGGAGTGTTCAAGGTTGGGTTATTTTTTTGATTTTCTTAAATTGTTGTTTAATAAGTTAAATGAGGTTTTTACTGTTCAGAGTTTTATTTTTGGTTTTCGGTATGTTGCAAAAAATAGAATAAAATGTCAACTTTTAAACTTCATCATAGGTGAAGCAAAAATGGCAATATACCTGAGTAGAAAGAATAAAATTGAAGGATCAGAAGGTTGTGAAGCTGTTTCTATTTTAAAAAACAGGATAAAATCAAGAGTATGGATTGATTTCAAATTTTATAAAATGATGAAGGACTTGACGTTTTTTTCAAATCAGTGGTGTTATAATGATGCAGTTTGTCTTGTTGTAGATGAATTTTTATTTTTTTCTTGTGTGTTACAATAAGTATTAATACATGTGATGTGTGTTGTGGTGACATTTATATTGGAATTGTTTTTAATGTCTAAAGAATTGTAAAATTCACACAGTTTCTCTCTCTCTCTCTCTCTCTCTCTCACACACACACACACACACACATACACATACACACTCTCTCTCTTTCAATCACTCTCACACTCTCTCACTTTTTCTCTCATAAGTCATTACCTCTTTTACAAGGTATTGCACTTGCAAAAAATAAGATTTGAGAGGGTCTTGTCTGCAAGCCGAGCACGATGTGGCCTCATGATGATCCCACCATGACTGAAGACCCTTTCAACTGGGGCACTGGAAGCCGGCACTGACAAAGCTCTCATTGCAACAGGAAAAAGTGCAGGGAGGATACCCCTGTTTGCATCCCAGAAGGACAGACAAGCCTGTCCACAACAAAGACCAAAATAGTTATTTAGTTGTGTCTCTGGGTTGGTGGTTGTGTCCTGCTTGCGGCGTTTTCTGTACTCTGAGAATAAGCCAGTGCTCTCTTCCTCCTGGTTTTCACTTTCAACCTCTTGGAATCCAGGACTCTGGGATGTTGCGTCAGGTCCCACCTCACGTAGAATCAGATCTAATAAAAACAAAGACAAAAAAGTTAATTTATTTTAAAGGGCAAGTGTAAAAGCCCATGATTGTTAGAAAGTGAACTTCCTCATTAATTATTTCACAGCTCAGTTTGATATGCTTGCAAAATCAGCTCTAAAAATGTATTACCGGTATATTATTTATACAACTGTTGTGAATTTAATTTCCATAATTTGATAATGGTGACATGCCTAACTGTATATAATGCATTAAAACAAATCACCTTTCACCATGTCAACAATGTCATTCTTTATGTCATCAGTGACAAGCACATCATGCTGAAGCCACACAGTAAATTTGAAATCCGGAAATTAACACCAATAGAGTTAATTTCAACACTTTAAAAGTGTATATATGGGAACCACCCACAAAGTGTTAGTTCAACACTTTCAAAAGTGTTGCCTCTCGCAACACCGACACAGTGTTACAATATGAACACTAAGAGAGTAGAATATTAACACCAACGCAGATAACAACAACACTGTTACAGAGCTGGGTGCAGATTTGTAGCAAACACTGGCAGAGTTAAAATTCTACACTTTTCTGGTGTTGATTTATCACTTTAAAAAAATGGAAATCACAATCTTCTCAACCTTATTGGAGTCAAATATTACACCATCCTGGTGTCGAAAGAACACCTATTTACAAATAAAAAACAACACTAAAGGAGTTGCCAGTTTTTCCTTAAACTGCATCACCTACCACCTAAAGAATTAAAATAAAATAAACTGACAATTATTTAATCTGAAAATAATACTTTGAAATAAAAACTTCACACTCCATATTACTCTTTCAAACCTTTTATTTGATTTTTTGTTTTTACAAATAACAGTCCAAAACGATGTAAAATAGACTGTCATTGCCATAGGACATTTGTAAATCAAAAGGTTTGTGGTAAAACAATTCGTCAGGTTTTTTGAGTACAAGACTGTTCTCTTGTGCAACAACACTGAAAGCATGAAGATGTTCAACAAACTCTGATTCCATACATGATGCCAAAAAAAAAAAATTCCATCCTTAATAAAAATTTTAACAATTTTTCCAAAGACAGGTGCATCCTCAACCAAGTCTAAGCATACAACAAGACCAATACGATACTCCGTACCATGACACTTTACCCACGGTGTGACAGTTACTTCACTTGAGAGATCAATGTGGAGCTGCTCAGAAATAAAATCATTGTTTTCAAGGTCGGACAACAATTCTTTTGAAACAGGGCCAGACTCAATACCTTTGATAGGACAGTGCTCCCAGTGATAGGCAATGGCGAGCTGATGTGTTTTTGCAAGTGATTTGGTCAGGTTTTTGAAATTTTTTAGATTTTTCTTAAAAAACCTGTGTTTTGCTTCATACCTCATAGTCCAAACATGAATTAATGGGCCAATTTTCCTGATGCATTCAGGGTAGTGTATCATGAGGTGGTGCTTTGGAATCAGATTCCTAGAAGGATATAACTCCTTGAACAGTCGATGATGCTCCACTATCAGATGCTTCAAAAATATTGTCATTCCTTGAGAGATGCAAGGAGAAAATATAATGTTAACAATATGTAAGAGAAGCAACATCAAATGCCAATGCTTATCCCCCTCTGGGACCACATCTCCAAATATGAGTGGGATGTTCCTAATCAGACACAATGTCTGACTTGCGTTGAGTCCAATGCCGTTTCCTGCTTGGTTAAGGTTGACCCTGGTTGGACGGTTATTTTTGTCCAAATAACCATAGTTGAAGGCATACAATCTTTGCGGAATGGAATCGCCAGGAATTAGATTACAACTCATGTATTCAAAAAGCAGTTTCACTTCATACTGTGCAACTCCCTCCAGGATATCATGCATAATATCCAGCACAAAGTTCTCTGATACATTGAAGTAAGTCAAGGTATTGAGTACAGAATTTCTTTTAATACCATAACAGGAGTTTTCATTAGGGTTGTCAGCAAGATACTGGTAATGTTCCTCATTTAGGTTTCTGTTGCGCAATATCACCCGCGGATCATCCTCACTAAATACTTCCTGTGCTAACACCTTGTCAGTGAGGCACAGTCTGCAGTAATGTTTTGCAGAAAAAGATTCAACGTAACCAAGAATACCATTTAGACCTAGGTTATCGCCAGTAAATTGCGCAATAGTACCAAAGATGGGCTCCTCAGAAAATGACACCTTCATTCCCTCATGCTCAAGTATTTTCACATCATCAACCAATGGGCCAAGTATTTTGTCTATGCCATACTTTTTTCCATCTTCAGAATGAAACAAAGAAATTAGATGTATGTTCATTAACGACGAATTTATGTGTGCTGGCAGGTTACGAAGCACAAAATATAAACAGCCAAGTTTATGAATCCCATGTTTAGATCCTAATGGGTTTGCAGTTTCGAAATCGTCGTAGTAAATTTGGATCTGAAGTGCATTGCAATGGATGGAGTACAAAGCATGGTTTTTGTAATACTGTCCGTCACAAAAATCTCGATACATGTCACTTTGCCGTTTCTCTTGAAAAAGATTACACACTTCTTTATTCCTGAAAATGAATTCAAGAGTCTTCAGAAGAGGGATATATATGAAAGTGTCATTAACTGGAATCTGTTCATACATTCCAGAGATCTTGTTCTTTCCTGTATCGTATCTGACACCTAAGACTATTTCAGTAGGTTCAACAACCCCCCATTTCTCAATGAAATATTTTCTCCATTTTGTATCGGTATTAAAATCGGTGAATGGATTATGAAAATTATTAAAAACATCTTCAACTGAACTTCTACTTGTGCTTTCAACAGGCACAACGTTTAAAATTTTTTCTCTTAGACTTGTATGGAAATCAGTAACAAAATCCTCCATGCTTTCAACAACTGACATAATAACACTGTTTGCAACACCACTACCCTGCAATTTAGCTATTATAGAGGCACACATTTCCCTAGAACAATCCCTTGAAACAGAAGAACATTCATGCAAAATTGCATCATTACCTGAACTTTGTTCTGTGTCAGACACAACAAGTGATGCTGCTTCATCGGGATTTGGAGCTTGTTGATTTTGTTGTGATACATTCTCACTGCTTGATGCTACACTGCTACAATGAAATCTAATTAAATGTTTTCTAAACCCAGCATAACTTTTAAATTGCAAGGAACAACCATCCTGAGCACAAACCAGCTCAAATTTCTTGCCAGGATACAAACCATGTACAAGTTTAAGGTGCCGAATTAGTTTTACAGTTGTAGCAAGCAGCGTTTTACAGATGTAGCATCTAAACATCATTCAGTAACTTAGCTCTGAGCTCCTTCACCCTTGGGCTCTCACTTGTAGTGCCAACATCAATTCTGTAGACTGTAGTCTGGAGAAAAGTGTACATATTTTTGAGTGGAAGATCATAAGTGATACTGAAAACAAAATGGACCTTGAAGAGTTCATCAATTGCTGCAAGTGAAGAGGATTCTTGACAGGGGATGAGCTTTTTATCAACCACAATGAAGAACTGACTGATGGCTTCCTTGCTGCTCCCTGTGGCAAGAATGTAGGGTTGACGATTCTCTTCTGCCTCAAGATGTTCCTGTATACTCCGGCATGCCTGAATGAAGAAAACAAAGAAACAAAAACAAAAATTTGATTAATAGTAATACAAACAAGTACAGCTTTATTAGTAAGCATAAATTTGAATATTTTTAGCTTAACATTGTAAAGAACAGGAGACACTCCAGAAGAAAACAGTACACAGCACCAACTGGATGTTAAAGGACTTGTGAACATCTCTGGTTTAAATGATTTACATTTAGATAACTTACTACATTAACCCCCATTTTACAGTTCATCATATTAGATGGAAAAATGTTAGTTCACTCAAAAATGAAAATTCTCTCAGTAAATACTCACACTCATGTTGTTCCAACCCCGTACGACTTACGTTCATCCTCAGAACACATTTTTTATTAAATCTGAGAGATGGATTACTCATCCATAGGTTTCTAAAGCGGGATCGCACACAGCACGAGAAGCGCAGCGCTGCGCCATGTCTTAAAAATTCGGACATTACATTCTCTACGAGTGTACTTACACCAGCGGCGCCATTCGCCGTCTGTCCACGGCACCCAGCTACGGCTCAGGACCTTGTTCAAAACCCTGTCGCACCACTTACATATTTTTCTATTAAATGTGCATGTATTTGTGTCAAATCGTTGTTTATGTACATGGATTCACCCTGTGCTGTTTTCACTCGGGTTAGCTAAATGCTAGAACAATAAATACTATTGTATTTTGTGACATAGTTGCTTAGACAACGGATAACATTACAACAAAATAACACAGACACTTTTACCAGATTAACGTTCAAACATCATCTATTATTCAATCAACATTTAATAAATTAAGTTAAAACTCACACATCGTGCAACTCTTCTACCAGGAGTTGATTCAAAGTTGAGCTTGCGCGAATGTGCGATTAGAATGTGCGGCGCTGCGCTTCTCGTCCGGTGTGCGACCCCCTTTAGGGACTGAAACTAGCTGGCCCAGAAAAGTTATTGAAGTCATCGTTAAAATAGTCCAAGTGACTACAGTGGTTTAATCTCAAGTTTATCAAGCGACAAGAATACTTTTTGTGCGCAAAAAAACAAACAAAAATAACAATTTTAATCCACTGTTAATTTTCTTCTGCCTGGGCCTAAATGAGTTCATGTAGTGTACCAGAGCAGCATTTCTGTGATGTACGTCACACTCATCAACACATGACCAGCACATAACCAACGTCAGCCAATAGTGAGCCTACGTGGTGACATTGAACACAGAGGCGCTACTCTGTTGCACTACATGAACTCACTCAGAAGAAAAATTAATAGTGGATTAAAATCGTTATTTCATTTGGGTGCACAAAAAGTATTCTCGTCGGTTGATAAACTTGAGATTGAACCACTGTAGTCACTTGGATTAACAATGTCTTTAATAACATTTCTAGTTTTAATCCCTTAGAAGCCTATGGAGGAGTGATCCAGCTCTCAGATTGAATCTAAAATATCTTAATATGTGTTCTGAAGATGAACGCAAGTTGTACGGGGTTGAACAACATGAGGGAGAGTAATACTGACAGAACTTTCATTTTTGGGTGAACTATCCCTTTAAGCAGACCAAATCTAAGTATAACGCTAATAGCCCTTGTATTTTGTCACCAATTACCTACTTTTTGAAATACCAACACGTGGTCAACAGCCTGAGAAATACTGATTCTGTTGGCTTTCTTTCTTCCTGAAGCCTGGGGTGACAAGAGATGCAGTAGAAGAAGGAAGGATGATATGTCACTGTCCCATTCTGAAAAACACAAATGTCAACACTACAATAGTTAAGCTAAGCAGATTTTAACTCCAAAGGCATTGCAAGTTTGTTCTGTAAAACTCTACCTGGGGAATCCAGTTCCTCCCTTTTCTCTCTGGAAGATGACAGTAATCTTTTCAGCAGTGGAGTGGAAGTCAAGGTTTCTGCTAGCCTGATAACCTTTGCTTTGAAAACAGTTGGCCACCGTTCAAAAAGTCGGGAAGCAGTTTCTGACCCAAAGAGGAGCGTGAAGTCCTGATGAATCTGAAGCAGTTTGCAGAAAACATGTAAAGAAATTAGCATTAAAATTTTTTTTTTTCAACTAAGCAGTCTATTTGACAATTCTCTGAAACTAGCATTTTATTTTGGTTAGAAAAACAAAGACAAAATCCATACCAATCCTTTAGTATCCAGGAATCGAGGAAAAACTGAGAGAATTGTGGTGGATCTCTCTGGATCATGGATAAGGCGCTGTCTGTATTCAAACGTGGCCCTCATCTTCTGCATGATGACCTCACGGTCACTTGTATGATTCATCAAGGAGATAGCCTCTACACTTTGGTCATTATCTAGCTGATCTTCATGGTGGCACAGCTGTCTGTCAAGCAAAGGGCCTCCCTTTTCTTCTGTTTTTGGATCATCCTTATTTGCAGAAGGTTTTGTCCCCCTTTGTACAGTCTTGAGGCGCCATGACAAGAATCCAGTGTTTTTTTGGCCATCATAAAAATGTTCCTGATGAAAAGACACAAATTAAAACTCAATTGTAACTAGGGCTGTCACTTTTGTGAAAAAATCCTGTTTGATTTTTCAGACATAGGTGTTAATTGAATCAATTGTAAAAATCGATTTTCCATGTCTAAACTTTAGATGTTTCAATTTTCAACGGAACTGGAGCTGGACGCGCTCCACAAGAAGGCCTTTAAAATCGATTCCCTATTTTCGTTTTCGAAACTTGTGTTGGTTCGTCCGATCGATTATGCAATCGATTTTCAAACATCAAGTGACAGCCCTAATTGTAACCCTCCATGAAAATGACAACTTCTTAAAGACATTTCTTAATGATCACAAAAATATTTATGTTCTAATCTCACATAATGACTTACATATCCAGTTCTCCCTTGGGGATCTCTGAGTGAGGGAAACAAGGTGATAATTCCCAAACCATACTTCTGTTTGGTAAGTCGATGTGGGACTCTCCTGAAAAATGGAAACACTCAATGTTACTTTACATTGTTGAAAATTGTTTAAAAATATATAATTAAACCACTCTTACTTTCAGAATAATTACTTATTACTTACTATATTAAATGTGTACCACCCAACTAAAATACTTCACAATTGATATATACTATCATAATCACATAAATTAAATAACCCAAGACTATACAATTTTGATAATTACCCTTCTGTCTCAATCATGTGTGCAACCAAGATGTTCACCATCTGTTTTCTCATGTCATCGCTAATTGTCCCTGTATCTTCAAACTCCTTAAGCACATTTGCTCCACCTGGTCTTGTCTGTAGAATTTCTTTTATAAACTATAAAAAGAGCAACATTAATCAATTATGTAAGGACATAACATACATACAGCCAGTTGTTATAAAACAGCTGTGTAATAAGCAAAATAATGTACATCCAGCCAGTTGTTATCGCAGAATAAACTCCGACAGGCTGATAAGGACTTGAAGCGGAGGGTTCTTGCATTAGCCTGAAGGGGTTTATTCTGCGATAACAGAATAAACTGCTGGATGTACATTATTCTGCTTATTACACGTTTCTTGCCACATAAGTTAATAATTAGACATGAAATATTGATCAGATATATTGATTTGAGGGTAGCACTTTATTTGAAGGGGTGTGCATAAGACTGACATGACACTGTCACAAACATGACATAACACCTGTCATGAACATGAAGGAGTCTTTATGAATGTTTATGACTATTGTCATTAAGTGTCATTAAAAAAAATGTCTTTGTTATGACAACTTGACATTAACCAAGACAAAAATGTCTTTATGACAACTTTACCAATTAACCAAGAAATTATAACCTGACACAAATATGTCATAACAGGTCTAATTATCAAACTTAAAGAAGTTATTTAGCTTTGTGTTAACATTACATTACGCTGTCATATGTTATGGTTGGTTTTAACTTTGGTTGTCATGACACCATTATAACTGTGACATGAATATTTTACTTGTCCTCAAGTAAATTGGAACACATTGTACTAGTCATAAAGATGTCATTAAGGATTATTACACTGTCAAATGCTTTAACAACAGTGTCATTAACATTTCCCCTTACCTCAAGTGAAGTGGAACACGTTTGACTAGTTATGATTTCTTGGTTAATGTCAAGTTGTCATAATCAAGACATTTCTATCTTTGTTAATGTCAAGTTGTCATAATCAAGACATTTCTATCTTTGTTAATGTCAAGTTGTCATAATCAAGACATTTCTATCTTTGTTAATGTCAAGTTGTCATAATCAAGACATTTTTGTCTTTGTTAAAGTCAAGTTGTCATAACAAAGACATTTTGAACAATGTCAACTTTGCATTAAAAGTGTCATAATTTACCGAATGACACTTAATGACAACAGTCATAAACATTCATAAAGACTCCTTCATGTTCATGACAGGTGTTATGTCATGTTTATGACAGTGTCATGACAGTCTTATGCACACCCCTTCAAATAAAGTGTTACCTTCCAAGTGAAACTAAATTCTAAATAGGGCGGTGTTTTACTTTAGATTTCCTGGCCTCCATCTCTCAATTACTATGGAAAAATTAAATAAAAATCTGACTATTTATTTGCACAGATTAACTGTTCAACACAATGTCCGCTAAAAAGTAAATAGGGTCAATTGACCAGAATAAAATGTTCCACAGGTCCATGTAATAATAGAGTGGAAAATGCAGGAATATTTAAATGCCCCAGACTTATGCTCCTAATCTGGAAAATTACTAGGCTATGTATAAAATACAACAACAACAAAAAGAAAAGAACAATTTTTTTGCATGTGAAGCTCAAGGTTATGATAAGTAAATCCCCAAATGTCTGTGTAAGGCTACTGGGACTCACATCTCTAGCCTGTAAGCTTTGAGAATCCTCATCACCATCCATCCTGAATCGTTTTGGACTAAGCCATTCACTGTCCTCACTGCTTTTTGAAGTTAGAGACAGTGTATCTGTATCCAAGCTGACTGAAAATTGAGGTGTGGAAGGTCCTGTTAATGTTCAAACTAGGGTTAATAGACATATTAGGAATACATTTCGACCCACACACCATCAAAACTAGATACAACAATTAAAATACTGAACATATTATACACTAAAAGCATTCATTCAGACATCATTCAATACTGTAGCTCCTGTCATAACTCACCAATGTCATTCAATTCATGTATGACAAAAACCAACCCACTGGTGGTCATTAAATCAGGAAACACATCTTTATCCACCTCTGTGCCAGTGTCATCTGTAACTGTAACTGCAAGGTCTTCCTGTATTGAAAACTTCTCTTTCACTGCACAACAAAATGTTTATTATTTTGATGCAACTTCACAATTTGGCACATACGGAGATATATATATATATATATATATATATATATATATATATATATATATTACATAATTATTAATAAAAAGTTTATTACTTACCTTCTGCTATAAATGTATCAAAGCACGCCTCTGGGATTTTTATGAACTTCTTCTGATTTCGAAATTGTGCTTTGACTATCATGATTTTACCTCTGAACTCCTGGTTGGGAGAAGAAGACACACATCTTAATTGGTTGCTATAACTAACATTTGATTCAATTCAAAACCAAATTTCTGTATGTATATATATTTTTTTATTCAAAATGCCATTTTATCCATGTAACGTTAAATGCGAATTTGTAAATGCGAAACCGACGTCATATTACCAGATCAATTTATTGATGTACTATTGTTCACGTCGATTTTGCTCAATTAAACACAAGTTAAATGTAAAAATAAACACATTTAAAATCGATTTGTTCAGATGGAGCCGATTTATTTAGCGCACCACCATTAAAAGCTTCAATCGCAGTCTTCTATAACATAAGGCAGGACTGCAAAAAGGCAAACTAGCTAGCGGTGGTTAAAATGGTTAAAACGCAATTTTCCAGGCATATCTCACATTAGTTAAAATTTCTGTCGACAGTTTTATTTTTTACCTTTGTCAATAATGTCGACTAACGTTAAATGTTTAGCTAAGCCTTAGGGAGATGAGTACGTTGGAGATATGTGCCACTGCCTTAATTATATCACATTTCTACTTACTTTTCTACTTAACTAATGTTATATTTAACGAAGAGTGTTCCACACAAACGGTTAGCAGCTAAACCAAACACTAACACATATTTTCGTTCCTTAAAACGCAAATGCGTGCTTAACTTCACAAGTACAACATTTTAACGTTAACTGCGTTCCCTGTTTGGCAGAAATTATATGACATGCAGCTCAATCATTTCACAACATTAAAAACTTGAACCTGCCACAATTCAGAACCACGATTATCACAGGAGCACGGTCAACGAAATAACCTTCAAATTAAAATCATAACCATTTGTTTGTCCAGTGACGTTCCTGTTAGGCAAGTTAACTGGTAGAACACTGTAAAAATTCAACACGCAACAGTTCACCTCGTAAAATGGCCGACAATGTGCTTCGCGCCCGCATGCTTTGTCGAGTGTGCTCGGAAAGAAAATGCACGCAGCTCAATCATTTCACAACATTAAAAACTTGATGTTAACCTACCACAATTCAGAACCATGATTATCACAGGAGCACGGTCAACGAAATAACCTTGAAATTAAAAGCATAACCATTTGTTTGTCCAGTGACGTTCCTGTTAGGCAAGTTAACTGGTAGAACACTATAAAAATTCAACACGCAACAGTTCACCTCGTAAAATGGCCGACAATGTGCTTCGCGCCCGCATGCTTTGTCGAGTGTGCTCGGAAAGAAAATGCACGCAGCTCAATCATTTCACAACATTAAAAACTTGATGTTAACCTACCACAATTCAGAACCATGATTATCACAGGAGCACGGTCAACGAAATAACCTTGAAATTAAAAGCATAACCATTTGTTTTAGTCCAGTGACGTTCCTGTTAGGCAAGTTAACTGGTAGAACACTATAAAAATTCAACACGCAACAGTTCACCTCGTAAAATGGCCGACAATGTGCTTCGCGCCCGAATGCTTTGTCGAGTGTGCTCGGATAGAAAATGCACGCAGCTCAATCATTTCACAACATTAAAAACTTGACGTTAACCTACCACAATTCAGAACCATGATTATCACAGGAGCACGGTCAACGAAATAACCTTCAAATTAAAATCATAACCATTTGTTTTAGTCCAGTGATGTTCCTGTCAGGCAAGTTAACCGGTACACTAAAAATTCAACACGCAACAGTTCACCTCGTAAAATGGCCTACAATGTGCTTCGCGCCCTCATCAGGCTTTGTCGAGTGTGCTCGGAAAGAAAATGCCGTAATGACAGATAAAACTAAACTTTATCGAGGCTTTATTACCTTTACATCGTTTATAAAGTGGCATGACACAAGCCAAAAATCAGGCGTCAGCTCGTTGGCTGTATAAATGTTAGCTAGCCTATTCATTATTACAGTCCTGTTATCGAACAATATAAAAACTAATAAATTGTATACAATTAAATCAATTTACAGTCTGGTTTATCAGTATTACTATCAAATTAAAGTATTTTGACTTACCACTCTTGACTCTTCCACAGAAGTAAAATGGCGCTTGCATGTGTTCTGGACTCTGGCTCAGTCAAAACGACAGTTGAGGGTAAACGAAGGTGTGGCTTGGTTAACTCCAGACAAGAGTTATGTTTGCAACAACGCAAAATGACACCAACTCTTATTTAAAACCGACACTTTTGGTGTCAAATCCAATCTGTTTGGTGTTGATTTAACACTTTATTTTAACACTTTATTGTAACACTGGAAAATCAACACCGGTAAATTTACTGTGCACATCATGGAGAAAGCTGGGTCCAGGACAGCTGATCTAATGTAGAGTGGGTCAGCAAATGGCAGCTCTTCTCCTGATGCTGCTGATAGCATTTTCAGATTAACAAAGATCCCCCGGAATCTTTTCTTGAGAGAGCATTGCAGGCTGTGGATCATGCTTCCCAGGAAGTGCACTTGTTGTTTGAGTTTTTCCAAATGGTGGTTTAGTGACAATACACAGGGGAGGACAGAGCTGACCGTCACAATCTTCTCTCCCTGCGTAAGATCGGTGGCCTCGGCAAATGGCTGTAGCACATCACAAAGCTCCTTCATCTGATTCCACTCCCTAATTGAGAAGACCAGCTCACTGTGACCTGTGTCCTGAACAACACTGCACAGTTCCTGATGAGTGAATGAGAGCACTGCCTTAACTTGGCGGAGAGTTGAATTCCACCGTGTGTTCACAGTAGCGGGTATCCCTCGCTGCCCAAACTTTGCTTCAAATGCATCTTTAAAGGTGCTGGATGTATGCAGGAGAGAGCTCAGTTTGGAACATTTTGCAAAGGTACTGTTCATGATCCGTGCATCCTTGAGACCATCACCAACAGTTAACTGCAGCGTATGGGCAAAGCATTGCTGACGTTTAGGTATTCTTCTGTTGATCATGTGGTCCACAGTCTCCCATTCACCTCTTGAGAGGTCTTCCCACAACTCTGCATCATCCAGAATGTCATCATCAGTTACTTCACCATCTTGCTCTTTTGGAAAACACACTGTAAATGCTCGCTTCATTTTGGCAGCATTGTCACATATAACAAAGTCAAGTTTTTGTCTGATGTCATATTCATCACATATGGAATCAAAGGCTTCTGATATCCGTTCTCCTGTGTGAGATCCTTTGAATCTGTTGCAGGCAAGCAAGTATGATTTCAGCTGAACTCCCTCAGATGTTGCCAAAACATGGCCAGTGACTCCCAAGAAGCCACGCATTCTCCTGTCTGACCAAATATCCACTGTAACTGATACATGGTCTGCACTAGCAAGAAGCACTTTTATTTTCTCTTTAGTCTCTGCAACAAGGGATTCAATCTTTAAAGTCATTGTCTTACGACAGGCAGGCTGGTACTTGGAGTCAGCCACAGACATGAAGTGTCGGAAATGTCCATTCTCAGTGATTGAAAGAGGCATGCTACATCCTATCACCAGGTCTCTTAGAATGGCATTTGTTATGGCCTTCTGTCTTGGATGATTAGCTGAATAGGCTTCCTGAGGATGAGACTGGAGGAACTGGGAAATTGCAGGCTGTGTAGCATCAGTGTGGGCGTTTCTTGCCCTTTCATACTCTGCATATCTGTGAAACAGAAGCAAAAACATGACTGTTAAAGATTGTATCAGCGATGGCGGGGTAACATCACTTCTGTTGATGGTCAAACAAAACGGAGAGCTAGCTGGCTACTCCCTCCCATGCAATTGAAACTCTTCTAAACGTGCATCTATGGGCATCAGTTTGGTTTGAAATGGACAGAGGCGCATTCGGAAGTGCATTTGGGTACAATGACGCATTCATTTACTTTTCTCTTTTCATGTTTTGAAAGACGATGTCCTGTAGCTTACTAATTTAAAGAAATAAAAATGTATACAAAAATGAGATGATGTCCTGACTTGTTTTATGAAAAAGTTTTCAAAAAGCATTAGACATTACTCACTTACTCCCAGTAATCACTCCCAGTCAAGTTTGATAAAAATACATTTTTAGTTTATTTTTATTATTAAAATGCATGTAAGAAAATATATTAATATAAACCTGATTTATTGTTGACTGGTCTGTGTTTAAAATTTGTTTTCAGAATAAAATGGAACTGTTCAAGCAAGTTGTAGAAATCCTCCCTCCGGAACGTTATAGGTTGCTACAAAGGCAAAGTGCAGTAACTACACAAACAAAGAAACAGAGAGAAAAATGTCTTTAAAGTTTTTATACCAGCCAGTAAAACATGTTATGGGTAGATTATGTGGTAATGTCTCTCCGAAATGGGACATAATTTAACCCAGATATTTTTTCACAAGACAGAACACATGTCATTAAGCCCATTACAAGTCTTAACTCATTTTTGACCGAATGTGTAGTTACTGCGCTTTACCTTTGTAGGGCAGTATTGCTAGGGGTTCCTACAGGAAAACTGAACTCCCTGAGCTTCTTCCTGTATTCGCGAAGTTAACTGTGTGTATAAAATATCTTCTTATTAAACTGTATGGACACTGAAAAAGGTCTCAATGCTTTGGTTTGAATGTAGGGACCCTTATTATGTTAGTGTGGGGCTATTTTGAGCCTTTTTAGTGGTAACAAGCGATTTTTATTTGTCATTACTCTATGCCCTATATACTAGCGTTATAGGCTAAACTGTTTTTATAGATACAAATATTTACATTCGGCAATCATGAAAACAAATCTCATATAACAGTTGACTAGGTAACAATGTGTAATTTTGCGCCGGAGTTCTCCTTTAACTTACATTAGCTAGCTAACTACGAACGAGCTAACCAGATAACATTAACAAATTGACAAGCACTTACTGGGCAGAATGGATCTTCAAATGCCGGACGAAATTGGAGGTTGTCGTCTGGCTGTCCGTGATTTTAATCTTGCATGTCTTGCAAATTGCTGTTCTTTTGCCATCCTTTTGGAAAAAAATTCTTGAAGCCGAACGCGACGACCCTCGGTATCCCTCCGGCTGACATGTTGATGTGGTATCTGATGTAAGTGGGCGTGGTGTGCGTAAGGTATGAGAGGGCATGACTGATGATCTCGTGATCCAGTCATGACAGCGCTATTCTCAGCCTGCGCTACAGCTGGATCAACTTTATTTTTTTTTACATAATTTATATATTTTATATTCAAACTGAAAACATGATGTGATTAACACTCAAGTCATTCAACTCACCGTGTCTCAAGTCAAGTCAAGTCCCGAGTCTTTAACTTCCAAGTCCGAGTCAAGTCTCAAGTATTTTATTTTTTGTCAAGTCAAGTCACAAGTCATAAAAATAGCGACTCGAGTCGACTCGAGTCCAAGTCACCAAGTCACAAGTCCCCATGTCTGCCATTTTGTCATATTTAAAGAAAATAAGGTCTGCATAAGGTGAATCTGCAGCTTTAAAGGGATGGTTCAGCATGAAATGAAAATTATGTCATCATTTATTAACCCTTAAGTTGTTCCAAACCTGTATGAATGTCTTTCTTTGATGCACACAAAAGAAGAGTGAAGGATGTTTGTATCCAGACGTAATGATTGATGGTAGCCATTGACTTCCTTGTTTTTTTTTTTTTTTAAATGAATGGCCGCCGTCAACTTTCTGGTTACCAACATTCTTTAAAATATCTTATTTTGTGTTCAACAGAAGAGAGAAACTCATACAGGGTTGGAACAACCTGAGAGTGAGAAAATGATGACAGAATTTTCATTAAGGGCTGAACTCTCCCTTTAAAGAAATGTTCATTGAAAAAAAAACTAAGCTCTTTTATTCTACCACAATTGCAGCTGTAAGGATTTTGGCCAGGCGAATCAAATCCACCCCCAGGGGTTTTCTGAAACACACACACGCACACACAAGCCTTTCCCTTCCCCCACACATCGGAATGTGTGAAATGTTTTTGAACAAAGAGAAGGACTTTTGGTGTTTAAAAACATTCAACAAAATGTTTTCAATGGTTTTTATGTATATGTGTCTTCCCCATGTCACAGTGAAATAACTTTGTTTGGTCACAGCGTAAATAGAAATTAAAAATACCTTCGTCATGCATTTTAAACATAAGTGTATGTTCCTTTGATAACATAATGTTCCTTGATATCTCTAGAATGCTTATTGAATGAAACGCTCGAATATGCATAGAGATGTAAAGTAAAGGGTATTTTTGATTGTTTTACTGCCAATGAAGATCAAAATTGTTTTACTATAAAACCCTCATTGAACACACCCCCTTCCACGAGAAGCGCGCGCTGAGGAACAAAGGACAATAAACCAAGAGTTCCCGCGAGCTACGTCCATCTCCCCGATTGGCTCAAGCCAACAGGAAAGGGATGGATTCCGCCAAGGGGATAAAAGGAGTGCACAGGCTCCGCCTCTGCCCTTCTTCCTCTGACCCCCTCAGAGAAATATGTAATGCTTTCGAGATCTCCTCACGGGAGATCTGATCCGACCATGGATCTTTTCTTTTGTTCGTCTAAAAGTTTCGTCTTTTCCTCAAATGGACTACCAAGTTCGTCTCACAGGAAAGGAAGTGGACTTTGCCGAACTATTTCCTCGGGTAACGTCACCTCAAAGACTTTAAGCCTTTCAAACACTCGCGATGAAGGCCAACGAACGCCACGTTCGGAACAAAGGAGCCATGCACGAGCCGGGACGGGCCGCGCAAACACGCTGCGGCCGCGCTCCACGTGACGCATGCGCGCAGGACAGCACCTCCAGTCGACACGTGGCCCGAACAGGCCGAGCAACGAGCCCGCGACTCACACAGACCAAATATGCCCTGCAAGTATACCTTCTTTTAGAGCTTCTAAGAAGCATTAAGAAAGTGTTTTCGTGGTGTTCAGAAAGGTTAACTGACTGTTTTGGGGAACGTAACACACTCTCTCTCACTTGCTCTACAACTCACTCTATCTCACTCTCTCTCTCTCTCCAACTCACTCAACTTACGCGTATGCATTGTCTAAACGCTCTGCGTCGTCTTAGTTTGTGTTTAATGTTTGTAAATACATGTATCATTGTAACGTAGTAAATGCTTAAGTAGTAACTTTATTAAATACAAAATATGCTTACCTTGACTGATTGTCTTGCTCACAATACGGGTCAATGAAATGTCAATTTAAAGCTACACGCTTTACAGAACTACAAATACTTAAGAGGGTATTTGGTTATAGAGCAGGGAAGGCAGATTCTAGAGGCCACAGAATTTGTTTTCACAAGCTATATAACTTAATTGAGCTAATTGATTTTGCCTGTCTTGTAAAACGTGGTCCTTGCAATCAATAACAATTAATTTGTGGTTGATTGCGGGGATGCACATGTATGCATATGGGTAAAATTAATAAATTAATATGTAAGACCGGTCTGATCCAAATCTGTATGAATAATTATTAAATATCAATTATTAATTATGATATGCAAATTCCCCCTTTATCAGACCCGACCAGAGTCTTTACACAGCTGATGATTGACCACTAAACTCAGACATAAATGCTGTGGCGTTCTGACTTAGCTGTGTTCCTACTCCTCTTTTAAAGGGTACATATCATGCTTTTAAATCATTCATTTTTACATCTAAATCATACCGTTGTGGTCTATATAAAACATAACTGCAATGCTTGGGTCTGAATTCCTCATTATTATAGCTCCACAGGCCCCTTTTCTGATGTGCATCTTTGAGCGACCCGTTTCAATGCGTCCCCTTTAAATAAAAAGGAGAATGCGTCATACCCCGCCCGCTCTCCAGGTCGATGAGTTCACGGTCGGTTCAACTCCTCACGTTCGGCCATTATTGTTGTAGTTTGATTAGAGATATACGATCAGGGTTCTCAAGTCTCACGCATTGGCCGTGAGACACGCAATTCGACCGGTTCACACGCTCACACGCCACACTGTGTATTTCTCACGCTGAAAAGGCAATGCCAACCAAGTTGTCCTGGCTGAAAGCTTTCAAGTGAAGTTTCCTGCCGCCAGCGCGTATCTCCGCCAGATTGCGTTCGTTACTAGGCAACATATATGCACGCTACGTGCACCACTGATCTATACAATGACATGTCATTCAGTAGCGCGAACACCCGGAAATGGACGGAACTCGGCCACCGTACGTTCGTTACTTGGTAACCAACAACATCGCGTGAACACATGTGTCGTGATGGAGAAGAAGGTAAGTTGGAAGAAGCTCGTCTAACATTTTTAGGCTAGAACATTTAATATATAGCCCATGGTACATTATTATTGATGCAGTCAAAAACTCTACTACAACTACTTTGCAACCAGGCTCAGTTTGGCTATCTTACGTTATCTGAAACTAAGAGAAATGTTAGTGGGTATGGAAAGGAATGAAGATTTACTCATTTTATTTTAAATTATACTGTAATATTAATAGTCTTTCTAGTTACCTTAAGGATGTATTACAGCAGATTGCTCTGGGTAATATTTAATCATTGTCATAATGTTGCATTTGTATTTTTCAAAGATGTCAGGAAAAAAGCAGAAAGATATTTTGTCATTTTGGGCACCAAAGGGTAAGCCCCCTAAAAAGGTTGCCAGATTAGAGGAGGAGACAGTGGAAGAGGTGGTGCACTCTAATCTGTCCATTTGTTCTCAATGTCCCACCACACAATAAATCATTCGTCTAGAAGACGCATTCAAAATGCAATTTTTAAAGATTTGTTTGAAACTGTTTGGAGCAATTTGTTATATTTTTGGTTAGCTATTTGTAATACTGCATTAAAGAGTATATTTGATGTGATGAATTGCTCTGTCATTTATCAGATTTACTAATTGTTATAATTTCAATTTGTTCTGGTTAATTATGAACAATGGGTAAAATTGGGGGCGAGGATGGGTGGGGCGGGGCTTCATTATGGCTCCTCCCCTAACCGCGTGTGATTTCACTCCAAGCTTTTGCTCAAACTTGAGAACCCTGTATACGATTATATACGATACCTCCAAAGAACATTTTTATTCACACTTTAATAAAATGTCAACAACAGAAGACTTGTTCTTCAAGCCTTACATATTCGAGCCAGAGCGAGCGAGTTGATAAAGACTATGACGAACCTGCAGAACAATGTGAGTTAACTGTTTTGTGTTATTAGTGAAAGTTGACTATTTCTCTTGTTAAAACAAGCACACTGACAAGATAAATGACTACGTTCTAATCTTACCACAAAAAAAATCTGTATTGACAATATGATGCGTTTAGAAAAGCATCAGAAAACAACGCAGCTAAATGACCATTGATGAAACTCAAGAACAATAATACTGCAGACGTGTAACGTTACTTCAAAACAAAAACAAAGTAAGACAAAGGTACTGCTAAACCATGACCACCATGTGTTTTAAGAAAGTAAAGTACTTTATTTTTATTAACGATATTTACAACTTATCGAAATGCTCTGTTCGTCGTCTCCAAAGATAGAAGGAACTTACCTCTCATTCAGACGAAGTCAATCGGCAAACCCTTCTTTATACTGGCGGAGGTTGTTAAAGTGGGAATCCTTGAAGTGCTTCAGGTCACTAACGTAACTGTTACATCCAAAAACCGAACATTTTGACTTGCCCTCTCGTAACTTCTGCATCATTGAGCTTGGACTACAAAATCGGAGCGAGAAATAATAAAGGCGGATTGCTCGAAGTTTTGGACCGGTAGTCAATAGGCTTGTTCGACTTCATGCAGCTCTGCGCAGACCGATCGGCGGCTGACTTGAAACAGTGCATGCCGGTTAGAAATTTTGTCCGACTTGATGCAGCGCTGACTCCACGTGACTGTGATGTATGCCATCAAAGTACCGCGAAAGCGATACAAGAGTAGCCGGAGGACTCAGCCAGCGCAGCTTCTCAAGAGCGGCTGCACGAGCTCTGATGATGTCACAGCTGTTCCACGATTCGTCGGATTCAACGCATGACAACGATCACGTGCGTTTCGTGTTTATTCTTGCACATTTAGTTCCACTAAAGCTCACAAATCTGTTTTCTATAACAGTAAACAGTCTTTTCATGTAGTCCCGATGTTATATTGTGTCATGTTTATCAGGTTTATCAAAATAAAACTGATTAAAAAACGTTGACTCCACGTCATTGATTAGGCTTATTTTGAACTTTATTCCAGTTCAAACAGATGCTGTATGAAGCAGTAAAGTGTTGAATGAAAAGGTGTCTGAAATATCTGTTTATTTGGCAAATGTTGCATTTATTTCACTTAGACTGTGGTAAAGCATGCAAACACCACGTAAGCCGTCAGTACGGGAACCAGAAATTGTCCGACTTCACGTCTCCATTTGCAGCTCCTCCCCGCCTGCACGCGGCTATTCTCACCGATCGGTTGCATCCAGCCGCAGGCGATGTCGAACACACCTAATATCTTTATTTGGCAGTTCCGCTGCAAATACGGTGACGCACTTCCTCAAAAACGTCATAGACAACAGAAAAATCTGAACAGGTTGAAAAATATGACCAAAACAGAATATAAAGATATAAACGAAGCACCTGAAGAGAATAATTGAATCTTTTCTGTACTTATAAACACTCCAAATATACAACAAAATGCAATTAATGGCTAAAAAAGTGGATTTTGCATGATATGTCCCCTTTAAGATAGGAGTTCATCCAATCTGATCTCACTGATGCATGAGACACACAAGATACTTCAGAGACCGACCATGAGAATACGAGCTAGGAACAGGAAATACGAACACGTGCAGGCGCGGGTTTATTTTTTCCTAGAGAAATAGCTCTGAGATTTGAGTATTTCCTAGAGAAATATCATGGCTTGCACAGTGTTCGGATGTACAAATGAACACAAAGTATTTTTTAGTTCCTTCATCCGCGCCTCTGAAGAAACAATGGGTTAATTTTATTTTCGCTGTAAATGCGCCGACTCAACTCCCAAAGTTTTGTATTGTCCAAACAGCCCGGAGACAGATAAGTTAATCTTTCTCTCAAAATCGTTCAATACTGTTTCTGCATCAGTAAGTCAAGCCAGACTATTATCAATTTCACATCGTTTCTTTGAGTAGGATGAAAATAATCTTATTTAAAGAAAGTGTTTAGCAGGATTGATATTCTAAAGGGTAACGTTAAGCACGCGCTGCTTTGTTTACGTTGTGTTTATCTGCAGCCGGCAGCGTCAGTTTTCCTTTTTGAATGACGAATATAGACTAATATATCTGCAGAATAGACAGTTGGCTCATTAAATACAGGTGCAAACGCACATTAGGCTATAGCTGTCAGTCTGCTGCTGTTCTCTCTGTGAGTTCAAGTGCTGCTTTTTACCTCGACGAGAGCGGACGAGTTCCGCGCTTTAGAGAGAACATAAACTGCGTTACACTGCACAACGAAGCTCTTACTGTATGTACATCATCGTGTCTGCATTGGTGAAAGCAGAGAAAGCAGAAACTGTGTTATACAATAAGATCTTCATTCTCGCGATCGACAGACTCTCATCTGCAAGCTCAATGCTCATCACAGCAACATTTTATGTGATGAGAATCTAAATACTTCAAAAATTTCTTACGAATCAGTAATCTCGATATCTGTAATAATAAAAACGTATAATAGCTGTAGTAAAACGTATTCAAGAGAGTTTCACATGTAATATGTAGCTATTTCATATGCAAGCATGTCAGCCAATCACAGCAGTGGGCGGTTACATTGAATCCTACAGAAGACACGCCCCTTCAAACAGAGCGTTCTAAGCAGAGGCTAAAATCAGGCTGGGAAAAATGCCTTTTATTTCTAACTATTAATAAGAAATAAAATGACTTTTATTTAGACTATTTTTGATCTAAAAAAAACATACTAACATTATAAGGTCAACCCAGGAAACATTATAAAATAATAATAATAAAAAACATGTCAGGGGACCTTTAAGAGCAGCTGTCTCAGCCCTTATTCTAGATGATGATGCAATAGACATAGATTTACTCACCACCGTACTTCATTTCTTTGACCTCACTGACACATTAGAAACACTATCCCTTGGCCTAATATCATCTTCTACTGTATTTTCCATACTTCTAGATAAATTTGCCTCATTAGCATTGGAAACTGTAGATGGGGCATCAACGTCCTCTACAGGTATATATGGTTCATTAAACAGACATTTATTTGTCTCTTCCACAAGAGCAGTTCTCTTACGAGAGATTCTCTCGTATTGCGTAAGCTAGCTTACGCTACAGAAAGATTCATCTTTGCTGAGAAGTTGAAGCCAAAAAATTATTCCATAATTTTGTAATCATTGTCAACGCAGTCTCTCTGAGGCAGACCGTGAGCGGGGCTAGCTAGCAGCTCATTGGTTCGCTCAGAGAGAATGCACGAACCTATGGGAGAGCGGCGCTGAGCCCGCGGCCAATGAGCGGACGGCGCTCGCTCATTGCGTCAGAGCCCACCGAAAGGGGCGTGGCTACAGTGTATAAAACTGGCTCTCCCAGGCTCGGTAGACGATTTTCATCATTTCAGCGAGCTACACGCATCCGCTGTTCTGGGAAGAAGCCGCCGTCGTCGAAAAGGCAACCTTCTAGCGAGCTCCGGAGACTGAGGAAGCCGGCCGTCTGCCACCTTCAGCCGTCCTGCAAGCTAGCGCCGTCCGACGCCGTATCCTTTTTACCATATTCCATTCACAAAAGAGCTTGAGCGTCTTTTTCAAGATGCCTCGCTTTTCCTGCGATTCAAGCCGCTCCCCACTCGAGGAAGGAGACCGCCACCCCATCTGCGCTCTCTGTCTCGGAGTGGATCACGCAGAGCTCGCCCTCGGCAACGGAGGATGCGACCACTGCGAAGACCTGCCTCTGTCCTCCCTGCGGGCACGACTGCAGGCGGTTAAGACCGCTCCCGCGCCGCCTCTCACTTCGCCGCGGAAGTAAAAACGCCACTCCCAGAGGCCGCCGGAGCCCCCTGCGGATCCATGCGGGCCGCCGCTGTCGCCCACCGACCGCTCTCCCTCTCTGCCCCAGCCGGACATACAGTTGCCGCTGAGTGGCCGCTCTGTTGCCTCCGTCGATACCGCGGAAGAGAAGGACTCTTGTTCGCTGCACGCTTCGGACAGCGAGGACTGGTCGTCGATTAGCTCTTCGACGAGAGAGTCTGCGGGGACCCGCGCCGGCATTGAAGAGGAATTGCTGTGAATTCCTGCACCGGCGCCCGGCCACCGCCTGCAGCCGGGCTGCTCCATTTCTGCCTGAGCTACACAGCGAGCTCACTAAGTGCTGGAATGCCCCCCTTTCGGCTCGTAATCGCTCCCACGTGTCCGCCTCGCTGCGCTCGGTGGACGGAGCCGCCGAGAGGGGATATACTGCTATGCCGCCCGTCGAGGACTTGGTCGCCGCTCACCTCTGCCAGCCCTCTGCTAGATGGCGTTCTTCCCCTATGGCTCACGCTTGCCGACATGGGAGACTCAGAACGCGCCGTGTTCCTCAACGCGCTGAAGATTCAAATCTCTTCATTTAACCTCTTAATAATGGCCGCCCCCGGTACCGGGGGCAACGGGGCTTAGCGCCTTTTATGTCCTTTCACTTCAAAGAGTGTAAGCGCAACCTAACTATGCCGCATATCCCCGTAATCAGACAGAACTCCGCTAAAAAATGATGCTATTCATTTTCGCCAAAACAAAACACACATCAAACACGAAGCAATTGAGTAATTTTATTGTAAAACACACTGTCTGTCTGAAACACGTTGATGACAGTAGTCACAGCACTCCTAATCTCTCTGATGTTGATCTATGAAGGCAAACGACCACTCAAATGATTCAGGAGGCTCCACAGAATCCAACAGTCTAACTCACATCACTGTACGACAAAAACTCACGAAGTAAACAGTCAGTGAACAACAACAAAAAAAACTTTTATTTACACATTTACCACTATGAATTGTGTCTTCGATTGCTGTCTTGAGATAAAAAATGTGTACAATGCCATATCAACTGTGTTTGCGATTACTCCGATGCCTCTGTGTCACTTTGAGATGATTCCGGACAGTCTGCAACTATGTCCTGCTTTGGAAACAGACTGCGCATGAGGAGTGGGGTGAAACGTGCTAGTCTTACGCAATGCGTGTGTCGGCTCCTGGTTGGCTAGTGGTGTTGTTTGCGCGGATTTTGCGAAATGCCATCGATTCTATTGGTTCTGACGATAAGAAAGAGGTGTCAATCATCCAAATTGACCAATCGGTTGCCGAGATATGGATGCGCGTAGGACGTTTGCCTTCATGACGCAGCGCGCACAGCCAATAGAAAGGATCGCTCTGCGGATAAATAGTAGTAGCGCGCAGCTGATCGCACACCTGAATTCACTGATTGCACTCGTGGATTATAATATTGACTATTGAGCCATTCCTTTTCGTTTCTCGGAGAAATAATGGCACAGAGAAAATGGGAGAAGAAGATGTCGGCCGCCGAAGCACTGGCAATGATTCAAGCGGACTTAGAAGCTCCAGTCAGTGCCATTGACTCTTCATCTGAGGATGAAGATCTGTTTGTTGCTGAGGGCATTTCTGATCCTGATTATAAACTGCCGACATCCGAAAGGTATGTGAAATACGTTTTGTTATAATTTACTTCTCGTGTTTGGTATCAAAGTACAGAGCTGTTTCACTGTTATTTGTGTAAAATGACCGTTTTTCTAGTTAGCTTTCTAGCTTCCCTACAATGAATGGATCATAGACTGTAAAAAATATGGACAAAGCGTCTGAATACACAAACTCAAACTGGCTTTTTTGCTTACTTTCTTTGTTCAAAGATGTTTACTACACACTCAAAGTGGATTGTTTGTTTGCTTACTTTCTAAGTCCAAACATGTTTACCACACACTCAAACTGGATTGTTTGTTTACTTTCCCAGTACAAACAAAATGTACTAGTGTTTACAGTTACTGTGGGTTATTTCTCTAAACTTCTATAAACATTTCTAGGGATTTCAGTTAGTCAGTGGGTTACAGTTTTCGGTAACAGTGAATCATTTCTGTTCAAATACAGTGTCCGTGTGAATATATCTTTATAGTTTTTCTTTCTCCTTTGTTTCACAGTGATGATGAAGATTATGAGGGGCCTTCATCTTCTGCTACCTCTGCACCAGCCCACCCCCCCCAGCCAAGGCCATCAACACCTCTGCCCCAGCCACGCCGCACCACCCCCCGACGCGCTTCTGCACCACAGCTACAGGCAAGGCCATCAACACCTCAACCACAGCCATCAAGCACATCCCCCACCTCATCTGATTCTGATGTGCCTCAAGAAAGCCGTCCAAAAAGAAAGGGGAAAGCACTACAGAAGTCAGCTAGACCTAAGCGTGGTCGGAGTAGGTCTGCCACTTCAAGAGACCAAGAGCAGCCGTGGCACAACAGAGAGGAGAAGGACAACAAACCTGACCCACCCAGATTCATGCCAGCCAGGACCCCAGGCCCCACCTTTGATACAACAGCATCATGGTCTCCCCTCACACTGTTCCAGCTTTTTTTTAGTGCATCTGTGGTCAGGACAATAATTGACAATACAAATTTCAATGCTGCGAAGCGACTACAGGCTGGCATGAAGTTTGTGTGGAAGGCGCTGACGGCACAGGAATTTTATGTTTTCATGGCCATCATAATTTATACAGGCCTTGTTCAGGTGCATCTCAGATCTGACTACTGGCGGAAGGCGTGGCCATATAACTTCCACTTCCCAAGTGAAAAGATGTCACGGGACCGCTTCGAAGCCATCTTGTGGTCCCTGCATTTGAGTAACCCAGAAGAAGACGAGGAGAATGAGCGGAAGAGGAGCACGGATCAGTACGACAGGCTTTTCAAGATCAAGCCTCTCTACACTGAGATGGTGACTGCCTGCCAAGCAAACTTCCACCCGAATAAAAACATTTGCATCGACGAGAGGATGGTCGGGTCCAAGGCCCGCAGCAGCATGAAACAATATATGAAGGACAAACCAACAAAGTGGGGTTACAAACTCTTTGTGCTGGCTGATGCAGCAACTGCGTACACATGGAATTTTTTTGTGTATGCTGGCAAGAGTGTGGACACCACAGGCCATGGTCTCAGCTACAGTTCAGTCATGGACCTTTTGCCATTTCCACTGCTTGGTGGGGGCTATAATTTGTTTGTTGATAATTTTTATACTAGCCCTGCCCTGTTTCTGGACTTGTACACAAAACACATTGGTTGTTGTGGGACCATCAGGCAAAATCGTATTGGGTTTCCACATACTGCACAAAACGACCTCCACAAAAAGGCTGCCCGGGGAGATATGCGCTGGATAAGAGATGGCAAACTTCTCTTTGTGAAGTGGATGGATACCCGGGAGGTGACCATGTGCTCCACTATCCATGAGGCTTTTAGTGGACACACTGTCAAGAGGAAGGTAAAAGAGGCTGGTGTGTGGAAAACCAAGTACATCCCTATTCCAGACGCTGTGGTGGACTACAACAAGAACATGGGTGGTGTTGATGTATCTGATGCCTTGATAGGCTATTACACTGTGCACCACAAGACAATGAAGTGGTACAAGACTTTCTTTTACCATTTTATTGACATCGCTGTGGTGAACAGTTTCCTTCTGCACAAGGAGTTGTTCAAGATGAGGAACGAGCCCACACTCACGAAGCCTCTCACACAGAAAACCTTCAGAGAGAGGTTGGCTGCAGAAATGTTGAGCTTTGCTGAGGCCTCAGCAGCTCCACCTCCTCCACCACCACCACCACAGCCCACCTGCATGCCTATGTATTATGGGGGTGATGCCACACAAGCACGGCGGTACTGCAGGAGATGCCAGGAGGCTGGCATCCAAAGAGTAAAAACCCCCATATATTGCCGGAAGTGTCAGGTCCCTCTGTGCCTTACCTCAAAGAAAAACTGTTTCCAGGAGTGGCATGACAGCCATTAGTGGTATCAGGAGAACAGATCTAGCTATTGCTAGTGTTTTTTTTTTTGTGTGTGTGTCTTTTTTTTCACCAGTTTATTTATACTGAGTTTTGTTGTTTTCAGTTTGTTTTGAATAAATCTGCTCCATTTGGAGTCAAACTTTATTCCTTTTGTATGTCTTTTTTGCATGGGAAACTATAATGAGGTCTGGTTGATTTTTCAAAACAAAGCCAAAAATTTAGTTTTTAGATGGAATAAATAGCTATAGTGACATGTAAGTGAAATCAAATGAGTTTTACAGTTTGGTACCTGAGAAATTTCAAATGGCACAGATGGTGCCAAATTGTGCCCAAATGAGCTCAAAAAATTTGGAGAGTTCGCCTAGATATGCCTCTAATATATCATGTATAACTCTGCTATACTAGACTCTTATAACATCAAACTTTGAGCAGATGATGTTGAGATATTATTTTTTTGTTTTCTACAGTTTTTAGGCTTTGAACAGCATTATACCTAGGGGATTTTCCCTATAAAATGTGGTGTTTTTTTAGGCAAGAAATAAATATTTTATTTATGCTATTTTCCATCTGATATTATTCTTCAATAATAAAAGATACACTTTTACTTACAATGTATATATATCCCTTAGGTTCTGATCTATCCAACGATACCAGAATCATGTATGTGGGTCTTACGGTTGAAAAGTTATACCTGTTTGTTTTAGGGGATACTATTTTTAGCCATTTTTTATTTTTTTTTCAAATCAGGGGGCAGGGCTTAACATGTTGTTTTTAGTACTATTATTATTTTTATTAATATTCATAATATGTATCTGTTTTATTACATGTATACACATATTATTATTTGTAATCTTTGCATTTTGTGATTATAATGTTTTGAAGATGTAGGAGAGAGAGAGACTTTAGGAGACTTTGTGATAAGTTAAACTGTATGAGTGAATGTATGTTGGAGTGAGACTGAAAGTTTATGCAGTGTATAGGGAAACGATATACATTCCATTGGTAATGGGAACCATATGTTCTTGTGGTAATGCATGTGTTACTATGGTGATGCAGTTTTTTCCTTGGTCAGTGGTATAAAGACTGAGACCCTTTGTTCAAAAAGCAGGAAGAGATGGTAACGATGCAGAATGAAGACCTCTGTTTCTCTTCCTCCTATGTCTTATTGTCACGGTGTGGCTCTGGCAGAGGAACGAGGAGACCAGAGTATCAGGAAGAACAGGTTTTTAATATATATAAACAGGCAGGCAGGCAGGCAGGCAGACAGACAGACAGACAGACAGGAGCACGGGCACCACACGGGTTCACAATAAACTTCCATAGACAACGACCGACAAAGACAGAATGAAACTGAGGGAACTAAATACACAGAGGAATCAGACATAATGGGGTGAAAACAGGTGAAACAGATGAAACCGGACGCTGAACGGGAGGCTGATGAGGGAGTGAGTTCAGGTGTGCAGACGAGAGGATCATGGGAAGTGTAGTGCAGGAGACGCAGGCAGGATGGTGCAGAGGCAGACTGTGACACTTATAAATATTATAAATAAATTCGAGAGATCTCTTGGCAAAATCACTGGTGTCTCTTTTCATGGGGAAAGCAAAAGAAGTTTTTTTAGATCTACAATTTGGCGTCACGGGAACAGGATGGCATGTCCAGGCATTCGTCTCAATCATTGCAGGTAAGACTTTTTGCTTTATAAAAAGTTCTAAGTCTGCCTGATGATTAGAGACAGTGACTGAAACTGCTGAAAAGAACTGTGTGATTTTGGGTACCAGTTGTTTTGCCAATGAATATAAGACATAGTAAAATATAAATACCAAAATGAATAAAAATTAAGTCATTTGAATTGAATTTGGCTTATTTAGGTTCTCTGAAAAGTAAACCTCAAATAATATTTGAAATGCTAGGATAGAGGTGGATCTTTTTTAGAAAAAAGACCATCTAGTCAGAAATTTGGAATTAGCTGTAAAACGGTTAAGCTAGTAAAATTTGCTTGGTTATAACTGCGATGTGGTTGGATAGTGGCGGGACTGTTTAAAGAAGGCAGAGTAATCCCTAAAACATCCAACACACCGAAGATTCGTTCTCAAAAGGAAACGAGGAAATTTGTAACACAGGCAAAACTTGATTGACCAAAGCGGTTAATGTGGCGGGACTGTTTTAAAAATGATGGCAGAGTAATCCCTAAAACATTGTAACACGCTAGAGTTATACAAGTATAAAAGGCGCCCTTGTAACTAGCTAGGATCGTGGGCATTCTGAACCTGACCGTAAAGCTGTTCAAATATTTGAGGAGACTGATCCGAGTTAACTTTAAGGGAAAAATAAATACCAAAGAAATTAATCTGAGATAAAATCCAAAGTATTTGAGAAGAAAGAAAAAAAAGGAACTGTTTTGAGTTTTAAAAAGAAAACTAAAATACTGAAAAGCATTAGAGTTAACTTTTCTTTAAATGTTTCTTTTGTTCTGTGAGTGAGGGAGAAAGAGAGCGAAGCAGCCCCTCCCTTCAGAATTGCCTTGTACCTTCGCACACACACATCCAGTTGGAGAGGGAGAGAGGCAGGGAGCCCCACACACACATACTTAGACACACACACATAGGCTGCAGCTCTGAGCACATACACATACTTACACAGACAGCCTGCAGCTCTGAGCACACACACACACAATACATACATAGCCCCTCCCGTATAATTCACACACATATGTAGGCACACATACATTCCTGCTGTTCTGAGCAGAGACTTTGAACACTTTGAAAATGGCAGCAAGTGTCTGTACCAGCACAATAGCTGAATGGTATCTTGAAAAGAAGAAGAACAAGAAACTAACTAAACTTTTGAAAAATGGACTGGACATTGAAGCATACCACAAGTTAAACAAAATCATGTCCATCAGTGTCCATCAACCACCAGTGATGATTTATTTGATCCAGATTGGACAAATATAATAACTGAAGCTGAAAGGAAATATTCACAAGCACCAGTGAAATCCGCGACAACAGTAACGCCTCCACCTTACAAACCAATTTATCCACCTTTGCCTGAGCAATACACAAGTTCATCTAAACCTCTGACGCAGCCTCAAGCTTCAAGATCAAACGGAGGTCCAGTTGACAAAATGTATATTGCATCTGCACAAGCAGCTCCAATAATAACGAGATCTAAATCAGCCCAGCCAAGCAGAGACATGATGAGATGTACACCAGCTCATAATTATGGATCTGACTGGGGTGACGAGACAAGGGATGACGACATGATCACAATTGACAAAATCGGTCCTGAATTTTCTTCACCTGTGATTAAAAGGGAAGAGTCGCAACCTGAGATGATGGCCGAAGAAAGACCGTTTACTCCGGGAGAACGACAAGCCATTCTCACAGCCTTGCCTCCTCTGAAGAGACAAGATCCAAACAGAGTTTTGGTGAGAATTATACTCTCTGGTTGAAGCACATCAAATGACACTAAGAGACATTCACACCATTGTGAAAGCTAAAATCCCAAGAGACAGATGGGAACGCTTGCCAGCAGTGATAACATCAGCCCAATGGGTAGACTTTGGGGTTGATGGCCAGGAAAGACACCTGGGTCTTTGGCAAACATTAGACGAATTTCGAAAAGAAATCCAAGAAATCTTGGGAAGTGGTAAAATTCCATTCACATCAGTGACATTGATTAAGCAAAAGGATGATGAATCTCCAGATGAATATGCTCTGCGTAAGTGGAACGCTTATGAGAGATGGGCTCTCTGTGCAAAGAAACAACCTGACAGAGATGATGTACAATTCACTGACACACTTGTTGATGGCTTTAGCTCTAAATACCAACAAGCGTTATCACTTGGAGTCAATCCAGGCGAAACGTATGACCAAATTATGCAATGGGCTGGCCGTCTAGAGATGGCTATGAGATCAAACCTGGAAGAAGGAAACAAGCCAAACCAAAAAGGAGTGGCGACAGTTCAATACAACATGGACATAGAGAGGTGGTTGAAGATTTGCAGCAACTGTGGAAAGCATGGACACTTAAGAAAAGACTGTTGGGCTAAAGGAGGTGGAGCCAGAAGGTCAAGGTCCATCTTTTAAACAAGTCATTGTGAAAAAACCATGATGAAACCTCTCAAGGGAGGACGTGGACTGAAGCACAAGTTCGTCAGCTCATTGAAGGAATTATGTGTAACTGATTACTGGAACAGCAATGGTTCTACTTCCTGGTGTTATGCCACCTGCAGAAACAGGCTCTACTTTGTTTCAAGAGAAATTAAGATGTTATTTCACAATGCTCGACAAAATTACCAAAGACAATAATAGAAAGTGAATTCAACAGCAATGGGATGAAAACACACCACTACTGACATTACACATTCCTGAGTTAGGCAGTTTTGTTATAGTCAAGCATGTTGTAAAGGGAAGGGTGTAGGAACAGATAGATGGTATCATTGGTTACAAGTTAAACCTTGCTTAGTGAATAACAAAATGATGATGGCCTATGGTTTAAGATTCAGCAAATCTAAGAATTCATTTTTTTAAATACTGGGAAAAGTGATGATTAATTGTTTTTCTGTTTCCATTTCAGGAATCAAGTTCATTGACATTAATTAGAGATGGTTGTAAGTTATTCTTGATAAATACAAAATGGATAGAACCGAAATGGGAAATATGGTGTGAGATAGGAGATTTTATGTTCTACACTACTTACAAAACACAACCTCACAAACAATGAACACCCGCTTACTGATTTACAACCCCAAGGGATAGGACCCTTTAAGATCAACGTTTTTTTTGTTTATTATTTTTAAGGACTGAACTGGGGGATTTAATTAATTAACGAGTTAATTAACGAGTTAATTAATTAATGAGTTAAGGCACGGGCAGAAGACTTTTTTAGTTTTTATTTCCTTAGATGATTGGGGTTCATTTTAAATGCTTACACATAGATGTTAAATGACACATAGCATACGGGGACATAACATGGGTTGGGTTTTTGTTTGTTATTTGTTTTCTTTCCTTTTCTTTTTCCATTCTTCTGTTCTTTTATGTCTATGTCTTGGTTTACTATTTCTCCTCGCCACTATCACCTCAATAGGCTGGCCACCTGGGGATGATGGTGTGGAACTGACTGTCGTAGTTCCAGAGGAGGGACTGAAGATTCAAATCTCTTCATTTAATGTTGTTTTTAGTACTATTACTATTTTTATTAATATTCATAATATGTATCTGTTTTATTACATGTATACACACATTATTATTTGCAATCTTTGCATTTTGTGATTATAATGTTTTGAAGATGTAGGAGAGAGAGAGACTTTAGGAGACTTTGTGATAAGTTAAACTGTATGAGTGAATGTATGTTGGAGTGAGACTGAAAGTTTATGCAGTGTATAGGGAAACGATATACATTCCATTGGTAATGGGAACCATATGTTCTTGTGGTAATGCATGTGTTACTATGGTGATGCAGTTTTTTCCTTGGTCAGTGGTATAAAGACTGAGACCCTTTGTTCAAAAAGCAGGAAGAGATGGTAACGATGCAGAATGAAGACCTCTGTTTCTCTTCCTCCTATGTCTTATTGTCACGGTGTGGCTCTGGCAGAGGAACGAGGAGACCATATCAGGAAGAACAGGTTTTTAATATATATAAACAGGCAGGCAGGCAGGCAGACAGACAGACAGACAGGAGCACGGGCACCACACGGGTTCACAATAAACTTCCATAGACAACGACCGACAAAGACAGAATGAAACTGAGGGAACTAAATACACAGAGGAATCAGACATAATGGGGTGAAAACAGGTGAAACAGATGAAACCGGACGCTGAACGGGAGGCTGATGAGGGAGTGAGTTCAGGTGTGCAGACGAGAGGATCATGGGAAGTGTAGTGCAGGAGACGCAGGCAGGATGGTGCAGAGGCAGACTGTGACACTTATAAATATTATAAATAAATTCGAGAGATCTCTTGGCAAAATCACTGGTGTCTCTTTTCATGGGGAAAGCAAAAGAAGTTTTTTTAGATCTACAATTTGGCGTCACGGGAACAGGATGGCATGTCCAGGCATTCGTCTCAATCATTGCAGGTAAGACTTTTTGCTTTATAAAAAGTTCTAAGTCTGCCTGATGATTAGAGACAGTGACTGAAACTGCTGAAAAGAACTGTGTGATTTTGGGTACCAGTTGTTTTGCCAATGAATATAAGACATAGTAAAATATAAATACCAAAATGAATAAAAATTAAGTCATTTGAATTGAATTTGGCTTATTTAGGTTCTCTGAAAAGTAAACCTCAAATAATATTTGAAATGCTAGGATAGAGGTGGATCTTTTTTAGAAAAAAGACCATCTAGTCAGAAATTTGGAATTAGCTGTAAAACGGTTAAGCTAGTAAAATTTGCTTGGTTATAACTGCGATGTGGTTGGATAGTGGCGGGACTGTTTAAAGAAGGCAGAGTAATCCCTAAAACATCCAACACACCGAAGATTCGTTCTCAAAAGGAAACGAGGAAATTTGTAACACAGGCAAAACTTGATTGACCAAAGCGGTTAATGTGGCGGGACTGTTTTAAAAATGATGGCAGAGTAATCCCTAAAACATTGTAACACGCTAGAGTTATACAAGTATAAAAGGCGCCCTTGTAACTAGCTAGGATCGTGGGCATTCTGAACCTGACCGTAAAGCTGTTCAAATATTTGAGGAGACTGATCCGAGTTAACTTTAAGGGAAAAATAAATACCAAAGAAATTAATCTGAGATAAAATCCAAAGTATTTGAGAAGAAAGAAAAAAAAGGAACTGTTTTGAGTTTTAAAAAGAAAACTAAAATACTGAAAAGCATTAGAGTTAACTTTTCTTTAAATGTTTCTTTTGTTCTGTGAGTGAGGGAGAAAGAGAGCGAAGCAGCCCCTCCCTTCAGAATTGCCTTGTACCTTCGCACACACACATCCAGTTGGAGAGGGAGAGAGGCAGGGAGCCCCACACACACATACTTAGACACACACACATAGGCTGCAGCTCTGAGCACATACACATACTTACACAGACAGCCTGCAGCTCTGAGCACACACACACACAATACATACATAGCCCCTCCCGTATAATTCACACACATATGTAGGCACACATACATTCCTGCTGTTCTGAGCAGAGACTTTGAACACTTTGAAAATGGCAGCAAGTGTCTGTACCAGCACAATAGCTGAATGGTATCTTGAAAAGAAGAAGAACAAGAAACTAACTAAACTTTTGAAAAATGGACTGGACATTGAAGCATACCACAAGTTAAACAAAATCATGTCCATCAGTGTCCATCAACCACCAGTGATGATTTATTTGATCCAGATTGGACAAATATAATAACTGAAGCTGAAAGGAAATATTCACAAGCACCAGTGAAATCCGCGACAACAGTAACGCCTCCACCTTACAAACCAATTTATCCACCTTTGCCTGAGCAATACACAAGTTCATCTAAACCTCTGACGCAGCCTCAAGCTTCAAGATCAAACGGAGGTCCAGTTGACAAAATGTATATTGCATCTGCACAAGCAGCTCCAATAATAACGAGATCTAAATCAGCCCAGCCAAGCAGAGACATGATGAGATGTACACCAGCTCATAATTATGGATCTGACTGGGGTGACGAGACAAGGGATGACGACATGATCACAATTGACAAAATCGGTCCTGAATTTTCTTCACCTGTGATTAAAAGGGAAGAGTCGCAACCTGAGATGATGGCCGAAGAAAGACCGTTTACTCCGGGAGAACGACAAGCCATTCTCACAGCCTTGCCTCCTCTGAAGAGACAAGATCCAAACAGAGTTTTGGTGAGAATTATACTCTCTGGTTGAAGCACATCAAATGACACTAAGAGACATTCACACCATTGTGAAAGCTAAAATCCCAAGAGACAGATGGGAACGCTTGCCAGCAGTGATAACATCAGCCCAATGGGTAGACTTTGGGGTTGATGGCCAGGAAAGACACCTGGGTCTTTGGCAAACATTAGACGAATTTCGAAAAGAAATCCAAGAAATCTTGGGAAGTGGTAAAATTCCATTCACATCAGTGACATTGATTAAGCAAAAGGATGATGAATCTCCAGATGAATATGCTCTGCGTAAGTGGAACGCTTATGAGAGATGGGCTCTCTGTGCAAAGAAACAACCTGACAGAGATGATGTACAATTCACTGACACACTTGTTGATGGCTTTAGCTCTAAATACCAACAAGCGTTATCACTTGGAGTCAATCCAGGCGAAACGTATGACCAAATTATGCAATGGGCTGGCCGTCTAGAGATGGCTATGAGATCAAACCTGGAAGAAGGAAACAAGCCAAACCAAAAAGGAGTGGCGACAGTTCAATACAACATGGACATAGAGAGGTGGTTGAAGATTTGCAGCAACTGTGGAAAGCATGGACACTTAAGAAAAGACTGTTGGGCTAAAGGAGGTGGAGCCAGAAGGTCAAGGTCCATCTTTTAAACAAGTCATTGTGAAAAAACCATGATGAAACCTCTCAAGGGAGGACGTGGACTGAAGCACAAGTTCGTCAGCTCATTGAAGGAATTATGTGTAACTGATTACTGGAACAGCAATGGTTCTACTTCCTGGTGTTATGCCACCTGCAGAAACAGGCTCTACTTTGTTTCAAGAGAAATTAAGATGTTATTTCACAATGCTCGACAAAATTACCAAAGACAATAATAGAAAGTGAATTCAACAGCAATGGGATGAAAACACACCACTACTGACATTACACATTCCTGAGTTAGGCAGTTTTGTTATAGTCAAGCATGTTGTAAAGGGAAGGGTGTAGGAACAGATAGATGGTATCATTGGTTACAAGTTAAACCTTGCTTAGTGAATAACAAAATGATGATGGCCTATGGTTTAAGATTCAGCAAATCTAAGAATTCATTTTTTTAAATACTGGGAAAAGTGATGATTAATTGTTTTTCTGTTTCCATTTCAGGAATCAAGTTCATTGACATTAATTAGAGATGGTTGTAAGTTATTCTTGATAAATACAAAATGGATAGAACCGAAATGGGAAATATGGTGTGAGATAGGAGATTTTATGTTCTACACTACTTACAAAACACAACCTCACAAACAATGAACACCCGCTTACTGATTTACAACCCCAAGGGATAGGACCCTTTAAGATCAACGTTTTTTTTGTTTATTATTTTTAAGGACTGAACTGGGGGATTTAATTAATTAACGAGTTAATTAACGAGTTAATTAATTAATGAGTTAAGGCACGGGCAGAAGACTTTTTTAGTTTTTATTTCCTTAGATGATTGGGGTTCATTTTAAATGCTTACACATAGATGTTAAATGACACATAGCATACGGGGACATAACATGGGTTGGGTTTTTGTTTGTTATTTGTTTTCTTTCCTTTTCTTTTTCCATTCTTCTGTTCTTTTATGTCTATGTCTTGGTTTACTATTTCTCCTCGCCACTATCACCTCAATAGGCTGGCCACCTGGGGATGATGGTGTGGAACTGACTGTCGTAGTTCCAGAGGAGGGACTGAAGATTCAAATCTCTTCATTTAATGTTGTTTTTAGTACTATTACTATTTTTATTAATATTCATAATATGTATCTGTTTTATTACATGTATACACACATTATTATTTGCAATCTTTGCATTTTGTGATTATAATGTTTTGAAGATGTAGGAGAGAGAGAGACTTTAGGAGACTTTGTGATAAGTTAAACTGTATGAGTGAATGTATGTTGGAGTGAGACTGAAAGTTTATGCAGTGTATAGGGAAACGATATACATTCCATTGGTAATGGGAACCATATGTTCTTGTGGTAATGCATGTGTTACTATGGTGATGCAGTTTTTTCCTTGGTCAGTGGTATAAAGACTGAGACCCTTTGTTCAAAAAGCAGGAAGAGATGGTAACGATGCAGAATGAAGACCTCTGTTTCTCTTCCTCCTATGTCTTATTGTCACGGTGTGGCTCTGGCAGAGGAACGAGGAGACCATATCAGGAAGAACAGGTTTTTAATATATATAAACAGGCAGGCAGGCAGGCAGACAGACAGACAGACAGGAGCACGGGCACCACACGGGTTCACAATAAACTTCCATAGACAACGACCGACAAAGACAGAATGAAACTGAGGGAACTAAATACACAGAGGAATCAGACATAATGGGGTGAAAACAGGTGAAACAGATGAAACCGGACGCTGAACGGGAGGCTGATGAGGGAGTGAGTTCAGGTGTGCAGACGAGAGGATCATGGGAAGTGTAGTGCAGGAGACGCAGGCAGGATGGTGCAGAGGCAGACTGTGACACTTATAAATATTATAAATAAATTCGAGAGATCTCTTGGCAAAATCACTGGTGTCTCTTTTCATGGGGAAAGCAAAAGAAGTTTTTTTAGATCTACAATTTGGCGTCACGGGAACAGGATGGCATGTCCAGGCATTCGTCTCAATCATTGCAGGTAAGACTTTTTGCTTTATAAAAAGTTCTAAGTCTGCCTGATGATTAGAGACAGTGACTGAAACTGCTGAAAAGAACTGTGTGATTTTGGGTACCAGTTGTTTTGCCAATGAATATAAGACATAGTAAAATATAAATACCAAAATGAATAAAAATTAAGTCATTTGAATTGAATTTGGCTTATTTAGGTTCTCTGAAAAGTAAACCTCAAATAATATTTGAAATGCTAGGATAGAGGTGGATCTTTTTTAGAAAAAAGACCATCTAGTCAGAAATTTGGAATTAGCTGTAAAACGGTTAAGCTAGTAAAATTTGCTTGGTTATAACTGCGATGTGGTTGGATAGTGGCGGGACTGTTTAAAGAAGGCAGAGTAATCCCTAAAACATCCAACACACCGAAGATTCGTTCTCAAAAGGAAACGAGGAAATTTGTAACACAGGCAAAACTTGATTGACCAAAGCGGTTAATGTGGCGGGACTGTTTTAAAAATGATGGCAGAGTAATCCCTAAAACATTGTAACACGCTAGAGTTATACAAGTATAAAAGGCGCCCTTGTAACTAGCTAGGATCGTGGGCATTCTGAACCTGACCGTAAAGCTGTTCAAATATTTGAGGAGACTGATCCGAGTTAACTTTAAGGGAAAAATAAATACCAAAGAAATTAATCTGAGATAAAATCCAAAGTATTTGAGAAGAAAGAAAAAAAAGGAACTGTTTTGAGTTTTAAAAAGAAAACTAAAATACTGAAAAGCATTAGAGTTAACTTTTCTTTAAATGTTTCTTTTGTTCTGTGAGTGAGGGAGAAAGAGAGCGAAGCAGCCCCTCCCTTCAGAATTGCCTTGTACCTTCGCACACACACATCCAGTTGGAGAGGGAGAGAGGCAGGGAGCCCCACACACACATACTTAGACACACACACATAGGCTGCAGCTCTGAGCACATACACATACTTACACAGACAGCCTGCAGCTCTGAGCACACACACACACAATACATACATAGCCCCTCCCGTATAATTCACACACATATGTAGGCACACATACATTCCTGCTGTTCTGAGCAGAGACTTTGAACACTTTGAAAATGGCAGCAAGTGTCTGTACCAGCACAATAGCTGAATGGTATCTTGAAAAGAAGAAGAACAAGAAACTAACTAAACTTTTGAAAAATGGACTGGACATTGAAGCATACCACAAGTTAAACAAAATCATGTCCATCAGTGTCCATCAACCACCAGTGATGATTTATTTGATCCAGATTGGACAAATATAATAACTGAAGCTGAAAGGAAATATTCACAAGCACCAGTGAAATCCGCGACAACAGTAACGCCTCCACCTTACAAACCAATTTATCCACCTTTGCCTGAGCAATACACAAGTTCATCTAAACCTCTGACGCAGCCTCAAGCTTCAAGATCAAACGGAGGTCCAGTTGACAAAATGTATATTGCATCTGCACAAGCAGCTCCAATAATAACGAGATCTAAATCAGCCCAGCCAAGCAGAGACATGATGAGATGTACACCAGCTCATAATTATGGATCTGACTGGGGTGACGAGACAAGGGATGACGACATGATCACAATTGACAAAATCGGTCCTGAATTTTCTTCACCTGTGATTAAAAGGGAAGAGTCGCAACCTGAGATGATGGCCGAAGAAAGACCGTTTACTCCGGGAGAACGACAAGCCATTCTCACAGCCTTGCCTCCTCTGAAGAGACAAGATCCAAACAGAGTTTTGGTGAGAATTATACTCTCTGGTTGAAGCACATCAAATGACACTAAGAGACATTCACACCATTGTGAAAGCTAAAATCCCAAGAGACAGATGGGAACGCTTGCCAGCAGTGATAACATCAGCCCAATGGGTAGACTTTGGGGTTGATGGCCAGGAAAGACACCTGGGTCTTTGGCAAACATTAGACGAATTTCGAAAAGAAATCCAAGAAATCTTGGGAAGTGGTAAAATTCCATTCACATCAGTGACATTGATTAAGCAAAAGGATGATGAATCTCCAGATGAATATGCTCTGCGTAAGTGGAACGCTTATGAGAGATGGGCTCTCTGTGCAAAGAAACAACCTGACAGAGATGATGTACAATTCACTGACACACTTGTTGATGGCTTTAGCTCTAAATACCAACAAGCGTTATCACTTGGAGTCAATCCAGGCGAAACGTATGACCAAATTATGCAATGGGCTGGCCGTCTAGAGATGGCTATGAGATCAAACCTGGAAGAAGGAAACAAGCCAAACCAAAAAGGAGTGGCGACAGTTCAATACAACATGGACATAGAGAGGTGGTTGAAGATTTGCAGCAACTGTGGAAAGCATGGACACTTAAGAAAAGACTGTTGGGCTAAAGGAGGTGGAGCCAGAAGGTCAAGGTCCATCTTTTAAACAAGTCATTGTGAAAAAACCATGATGAAACCTCTCAAGGGAGGACGTGGACTGAAGCACAAGTTCGTCAGCTCATTGAAGGAATTATGTGTAACTGATTACTGGAACAGCAATGGTTCTACTTCCTGGTGTTATGCCACCTGCAGAAACAGGCTCTACTTTGTTTCAAGAGAAATTAAGATGTTATTTCACAATGCTCGACAAAATTACCAAAGACAATAATAGAAAGTGAATTCAACAGCAATGGGATGAAAACACACCACTACTGACATTACACATTCCTGAGTTAGGCAGTTTTGTTATAGTCAAGCATGTTGTAAAGGGAAGGGTGTAGGAACAGATAGATGGTATCATTGGTTACAAGTTAAACCTTGCTTAGTGAATAACAAAATGATGATGGCCTATGGTTTAAGATTCAGCAAATCTAAGAATTCATTTTTTTAAATACTGGGAAAAGTGATGATTAATTGTTTTTCTGTTTCCATTTCAGGAATCAAGTTCATTGACATTAATTAGAGATGGTTGTAAGTTATTCTTGATAAATACAAAATGGATAGAACCGAAATGGGAAATATGGTGTGAGATAGGAGATTTTATGTTCTACACTACTTACAAAACACAACCTCACAAACAATGAACACCCGCTTACTGATTTACAACCCCAAGGGATAGGACCCTTTAAGATCAACGTTTTTTTTGTTTATTATTTTTAAGGACTGAACTGGGGGATTTAATTAATTAACGAGTTAATTAACGAGTTAATTAATTAATGAGTTAAGGCACGGGCAGAAGACTTTTTTAGTTTTTATTTCCTTAGATGATTGGGGTTCATTTTAAATGCTTACACATAGATGTTAAATGACACATAGCATACGGGGACATAACATGGGTTGGGTTTTTGTTTGTTATTTGTTTTCTTTCCTTTTCTTTTTCCATTCTTCTGTTCTTTTATGTCTATGTCTTGGTTTACTATTTCTCCTCGCCACTATCACCTCAATAGGCTGGCCACCTGGGGATGATGGTGTGGAACTGACTGTCGTAGTTCCAGAGGAGGGACTGAAGATTCAAATCTCTTCATTTAATGTTGTTTTTAGTACTATTACTATTTTTATTAATATTCATAATATGTATCTGTTTTATTACATGTATACACACATTATTATTTGCAATCTTTGCATTTTGTGATTATAATGTTTTGAAGATGTAGGAGAGAGAGAGACTTTAGGAGACTTTGTGATAAGTTAAACTGTATGAGTGAATGTATGTTGGAGTGAGACTGAAAGTTTATGCAGTGTATAGGGAAACGATATACATTCCATTGGTAATGGGAACCATATGTTCTTGTGGTAATGCATGTGTTACTATGGTGATGCAGTTTTTTCCTTGGTCAGTGGTATAAAGACTGAGACCCTTTGTTCAAAAAGCAGGAAGAGATGGTAACGATGCAGAATAAAGACCTCTGTTTCTCTTCCTCTTATGTCTTATAAATATTATAAATAAATTCGAGAGATCTCTTGGCAAAATCACTGGTGTCTCTTTTCATGGGGAAAGCAAAATACGTTTTTTTAGATCTACAGCGCCTATCTCTCCGACCGGCCTCTTCGGATCTGCCGTCACGGGCATCGTTGACCGCTTCTCCGAGGTACAAAAAGCCACCCAGGCCATGAACTTGTTCCTGCCCCGCCGCGCCAGCGCTTCTGCAGGCCGCTCTCACGAACCTCCTGCCAGAACCCCACAACAGCACCCACCTCAGCAAGCTCAGCAGCCCCAGCGTAGACAGGGCGGCCGCCCTCGCTCTCGCTCTGACAGCCGCCGCAGACAGCCTCCTCCCCTGGGGCCTCGACCCAAGATCACGCTGAAGCCTGATCAGCAAAAGTCTGCCTAGCACAGCTGAGAAAAAAGACGGCCTTCTCCCGCTGCGACCGGACCGCCGCCAAACTCGTCCTCTGCTAGTCCCCGAAGCCTCGCTGACTACAGTAGTGTTTACCGCCACAAACAAGCCGGTTCCCATGCCCGCTTGCGAGCGACAAAAAGCCGTTTTCACGGCTACTCAGAGATTTCACAAAATGAGCATAAAAGCCTCAAGTGTAAAAAAAAATGTGCCCACAAGCATGTGTTCACGCATACACGCAAACACAATATGTCCCGTGTCTCCCACAGAGCCCATTCTCTCAGAGCGGCCACTGACCGCTCTAGTAGCAGAAAACATAAACACGCCTACGAGCCCGTGCGCGTGTCCCCCCTCTGCTCGCTCTGTCTCACGGCCCATAAACTCCTGTCTGAGTGTAAGTCCCGTTGCCACACACACTCTAAGCGCGCCCACACACAGTGTCCAGCCCGCTATGTGCAGCAATCAGGGCAAAATCGCCATTCAACCGCTAGCCGCATGCTGCGAAGCGTGGGAAGCCATCCCCGGCATCTCCCCGTGGGTTTTAAGCATAAAGAATGGCCATCGATTACAGTTTCGTCGCCGCTCGCGCGTTCGGCTCGAATCCGCTGTCAGCCCAGCGGCGATGAACACGCTCCGCTCAGAGATAGCGAAGCTGCTGCAGAAGGGCGCAATAGAGAGAGTTCCGCCATCTATGACCGAGTCGGGGTTTTACGGCCGTTATTTTCTTGTTCCCAAGAAGGACGGCGGCCTCAGGCCGATCTTAGATCTCAGGGTGTTGAACGCTCATGAAGAGACCGTTCAAAATGCTCACAGTCAGAAAACTCCTCGCGCACGTCCGCCAGGGGGACTGGTTCATCTCTCTAGACCTGAAAGATGCCTATTTTCAGATCCTGATAAATCCTCGTCACAGGCCATTCCTACGTTTCGCCTTCGAGGCTCAGGTTTACCAATATGCCGTTCTTCCGTTCAGCCTATCCTTAGCACCCCGTACTGTGCTACAGCTGGGTCTCCTTCACATACGCCCCCTTCAACTCTGGTTAAAGAGCCGCGCACCCCACCGCGAGTGGACTACGGGCCGCCAGATTATCAAGGTTACACAGACATGTATCACTGCACTGCAACCATGGTCAGTAATCGAGTGGTTTCAGAGGGGCATTACCAAGGGAACCTTTTCTCGCCGAAAAGTCATCTCGACGGACACATCCAGCACGGGTTGGGGTGCGGTCTGCGGTCTGCGAGGGCTCACCGGCCGCTGGCCAGTGGTTGAGCCAGGAGAGTTCCCTACACATAAACTGTCTGGAGATGATAGCGGTCGAGAACGCGCTGCGGCGTTTCCTCCCGCGCTTACACGGTCACCACGTCCTGATTCGCTCAGACAATACGGCCGTGGTATCTTACATCAACCGTCAGGGCGGGGTCAGATCCAAGAATCTCTTTCTTCTGACGCGTCGCATCCTATTGTGGTCCCAGAGTCACCTGCTCTCGCTCAGAGCGACGCACGTACCGGGCCATCTGAACGACGGTCCAGACATGCTGTCCAGGAACCTTGTCTCCCCCGGAGAATGGTCCCTGCACACTCAAACAGTTCAAACATTGTGGCGCCTATTCGGCAGAGCGGAGATAGATCTTTTCGCGTCAGAAGAGAACGCTCACTGCCCGATATTCTTTTCAAAGAGCGAGGACGCGTTAGCCCAGGATTGGCCCCGCCGCCCGCTCTATGCTTTTCCCCCGATTTCTCTGCTACCGCAGGTCATTCAGAGAATCAGGGACACACGCCACTCGGTGCTCCTCATAGCCCCGCGCTGGGAGAATCAGTTTTAGTTCCCGGAGCTTACGCAGCTGTCACGGACAGCCCCGTGGCCCATTCCAATCAGAGCAGATCTCCTCACTCAAGCTCGCGGCTCGATCTGGCATCCCCATCCACAGCGCTGGGCGCTTCATGCATGGGTGACCAACGACTACTCGTCGATTTGCCAGAAGGATTTCTGAACACGATCAAACATGCCAGAGCGGAATCTACTAGAAAGCTCTATGCTGCAAAATGGTCTGTGTTTTTTTTTAGATGGTGCACCGACAAAAACTTGGACCCACGGACGTGCGAGGTTTCGTCTTTGCTCGCGTTCCTTCAGGAGATGCTGGATAAGGGCAGGTCCCCATCCACTCTAAAGGTTTACGTGGCAGCCGTCGCGGCGTTCATTGAATCCCGGCGCGCCCAGTCTTTGGGCAAAGACGAACTAATTATCCGCTTCCTCAGGGGAGCCAGAAGGATGAACCCCCTCGCCCCCCCACGGTGCCGGTCTGGGATCTTTCTATAGTTCTAGAAGCTTTGAAAGCCCCACCGTTTGAACTACTCGAGTCCGTGGAGCTAAAATACCTCTCGCTAAAAAACGTTTTTCTGACTGCCCTCGCCTCAGTAAAACGCGTGGGGGACATTCACGCGCTGTTCATAGCGCCGCGTGCCTTGAGTTTGGACCTAATGACTCCATTGTCATTCTGAAACCTAGACACGGTTATGTCCCAAAAGCGATTGGTACCCCCTTCAGGGCGCAAGTGATCTCTCTATCGGCGCTGCCTGCATCCGATAGCGAACGTGACACGGATCGCCTCTGCCCGGTCCGGGCTCTGAGAGTGTACACTACACGCGCTGCTGCGTTCAGACGCGGAGCAGCTATTTGTGTCGTTCGGCGGCCGCACCAAGGGTCTAGCCGCCTCTAAACAGACACTGTCTAGGTGGATAGTGGATGCTATTGCTTCTGCTTACGCCTCAAAAGACCTGCCTTGCCCGCTGGGCGTCAGGGCTCATTCCACCTGAGGCATGGCCTCATCGTGGGCATGGTCCTGCGGAATTTCCATTCACGATATTTGTGTGTGTGGTGAGCAGGACGGCCGAGGGACGTGAGAGAAAGTCGCGAGGCCGGTGGTGCGATTGCTAATGAGCAGCACCTGTGAAGCACACCGGTCTCGCATCTCTCACGAAGGAGCGGAGCCATAAAGGGGGAGCGACGGAGTGGATGATCGAGAGAGGAACAGGCCTGCTTTTATTTGTATTTTATATTTTATTTGGTAAGCCAGCAGTCGTCCGTGAGGGGCTGCTGGCCGGTATTTATGTTTTATTTTGGGTAGCCAGCAGTCATCCGCGAGGGGCTGCTGGCAAGTAATTTGTTTGTTTATTTCATTTAAATAAAGTTTTATTTTATTATTATTATCCGGTTCCTGCCTCCTTCTTCCCTGAACTTTGTTACACTGGTGCCGAAACCCGGGAAGAGGGAGGAACGAGCTGTCCGAGGGTCCTCGCCGCTGTGGGGAATTCGCGGTGCAATCGAGCAAGGTGCGCGGGTCGCCGCCGCTCGCCGTGGGCCGGAGCCTGCTGCCGTCCGCCGCAGATGGGGAGGAGCAGGGAGCGGGGGACTCGCGGCCATGGATGCTTGAGGCGGGGCGCTGGGGTGCGTTGCCGGTGGGACGCCCGAGCTCGCCGCCGACCGCCTGGGAATGGAGGGGCGGCTGCCTTCCGGGAGGGAGAGGAGGAGTCACCGCCGCTTGCCGTGGGCCGGAGCCTGCTGCCATCCGCCAGTTAAGGGGAGGAGCAGGGAGCGGGGGACTCCTGCCGTCTGCCCGAGCCCGAGGAGCCGTCGCCGTCCACCGGGGGCGGGGGAGCATCGAGGCGTCCACCGAGGGCCATCCAGCGTCGCCGCCAGGCACTGCGGAGGAGATCGCCCAGCTGCTGAGGGACAAGATGGCAGCGCGTTGTGGGAACCGGACCAATTTTTTTTTTCCTCTCTCCCCTCTCTCGTGTCCGTCGCTCCTCGTGCTTCCGTCTCCGTCTCCCTCGGCTCGTCGAGGGACGAGGGATCGCCGCCGCCGGGGGGGGGGGGGGGGGGGAGTAGGCACAGTCTCGGGTGTACCCCCCGGCCTGTGAGGGGTGATGGGGGTATGTGGTGAGCAGGACGGCCGAGGGACGTGAGAGAAAGTCGCGAGGCCAGTGGTGCGATTGCTAATGAGCAGCACCTGTGAAGCACACCGGTCTCGCATCTCTCACGAAGGAGCGGAGCCATAAAGGGGGAGCGACGGAGTGGATGATCGAGAGAGGAACAGGCCTGCTTTTATTTGTATTTTATATTTTATTTGGTAAGCCAGCAGTCGTCCGTGAGGGGCTGCTGGCCGGTATTTATGTTTTATTTTGGGTAGCCAGCAGTCGTCCGCGAGGGGCTGCTGGCAGGTAATTTGTTTGTTTATTTCATTTAAATAAAGTTTTATTTTATTATTATTATCCGGTTCCTGCCTCCTTCTTCCCTGAACTTTGTTACAGTGTGGCTGCGGGATGGGCCTCCCCCTCCACTTTTATCAGATTCTATAACTTGGAAGTTCCCGCCTTACAGGCTAAATTACTGGCGGTCTAGTACTATACAGCTCTCCTATAAGAAGCTGCACTATTGGGAGTCCTATCACAACCGGTTCGCCCTTTGTGCTTCCCCCTATGTGCTTATGCGTATACGTTCACGGCCCGCTATGCCGGCCGCCTTAAGGGCGTTTTGCATTAGATGATAACGGCCGCTATGCTGGCCGCCTTATTGTCTTCTTCCACCTTAAGATTCCCCCGGTGTTTTCCCCCTGGGATGCTTAGCGTTTACATAGCGCGCACGGCGTTGACCAGGTGTTCCCGTAGCGTAAGCTAGCTTACGCAATACGAGAGAACCTCTCGTAAGAGAACGAATCGGTTACCTAACGTAACCTCGGTTCTCTCTAGATGAGGGAACGAGTATTGCGTTCCCGGCCGTGCTTGCGCCATCAGTGTTTCGCTTCATGCTGAAAGAAATCGTCTACCGAGCCTGGGAGAGCCAGTTTTATACACTGTAGCCACGCCCCTTTCGGCGGGCTCTGACGCAATGAGCGAGCGCCGTCCGCTCATTGGCCGCGGGCTCAGCGCCGCTCTCCCATAGGTTCGTGCATTCTCTCTGAGCGAACCAATGAGCTGCTAGCTAGCCCCGCTCACGGTCTGCCTCAGAGAGACTGCGTTGACAATGATTACAAAATTATGGAATAATTTTTTGGCTTCAACTTCTCAGCAAAGATGAATCTTTCCGTAGCGTAAGCTAGCTTACGCAATACTCGTTCCTTCATCTAGAGAGAACCGAGGTTACGTTAGGTAACCGATTCGTTTTATGTTCTTCAATGCAAAGTTTTCTGTTTTGCTTGTTCTTCAGGTGGGAGCATAGAAACCACAACACAATGAAGCTGGCTTACATCTTCAAACAGGCGTCTCTTCATAGGCATTGGTCTTCTCATCACAGGCGTTGGGGCATCCGAAATCCCCGTGAGAGGCTTGATACAAAACTGGAGCTGACGAACGGCATTTTTCTCGGGACAAGCATCCCGAGATAACAGCAGAAAGGCAGATGGGAAATAATTAGCATAGCTGATGTTCATAATGATTTCCATTACTAGCGTGGGTATTTCTGTTTATCATCTTATAAACATAATTAAACATGTATAATCTAAAAACGTGTACAGTTAAGATACTGTGAAGGGGCAGTTACACTAATTTACTGGCAATAATGCTGCCAGAAGTTCCAGAAAAAAAAAAAAAAAAAAAAAAATCATAACAGTGTAGGCCAACCCAGAAGTTAGCATCACCCTGGTTCCCTCGACAAAAGCCCAATAGGGTTTTTTTTTTTTTTTTGCAGAAAATTCTGATTGGTTATTGTATTATCAGGTGATTATGTTTTCTGGATCATGACTTGTGTTGTGGCAGATTTCCAGTCTCAATTCAAATCATCAAAGTCTGGTTCAGCTCTTAGTGAAAATCTTTCAGAGTCGAGGTTTCAGGTCTCAGAAGAATAACTTTATTGAGCAGTTCAACAAAGTGAGATGTCGGCCAGGCATCTGATCTTACAATGGTCTGCAGTCATTTCTTATACCTTGTGGTAGCCAATTAGCGATCAAATTGTTATCTTTCTTTCTTTGCTCCTCCTTATTACTCCTCCCAAATTAAAACACCTGCATCATCATTTTATTGAGACAGCCTTCTATGCGCATGCGTATCATTTCTTTAAAAAAAAATGGACATCTGTATTAGTGTCTTTTTACACAATGGGCTCCTTGTTTCAGTACGCTTTTCCCAGTGGCACATTGTTACATTGTATACAATTTGTTTCTCTCCCAGTGTCTTCCAATACCTGCATCTGTGCTACAAGTGTTTTTTGGGTACTTTTCCACTCTCTTGTCCCTGTCCTCATGTGCCCTAAGACCCTAGTTCCCTTTCGTAGTCACTTCGAGTTACGTCAGAAGTGACGGAGAATGGGGGTTTCGCATAGAAAGCCAATCCTCTTCGAGTATTTAACAACGAGCCAATGGCATGAAATGCCTTGGGGCTGCGGAATTTGCATAGCGTAACTCCGCCCCACCCTGTGGGTATAAAAGGAGGAACGCAACCGCAGTATGTTTTCGCTTCGGAGCCAAGAGATTCTTCACTCCTCAAGCCATTCTCACTGATTTAAGACTCTTCGAGACGAGCGTCCTCTTAAGTGTTGGTGTGACGGCGGTACCCAGCGAGACTCTGACTCTGAAAAAATAAATAAATAAATAAATAAAAAAACCCCGACGCTAGTTCCTCGGGCCACACCCACCGCTCCAGTGTTAGAGCCAGTGAGCGCTGTATCGTTTCAGACGTCTGCCTCTTTGCAGGTACCGTCTGTTTCGTTCAGCGCTCCAGAGGATGATGCGATGACGATCGCAGCATCACAAGGCGGGCTTGAGTCCTCGGGAAGTGAGGATGCGGCTGCGTTGCCTCAGTTCTCAGTTTGACTTAGTTCGCGAGGTCTCCTCCCCGCTTTAGGGGAGTTCGCTCCACGGTGGTTGGTGGCAATGCCCCGGTCATGAGAGCGGAGATTGCGACCCTGCTGGCGAAGGGTGCAATCGAGACGGTCCCTCCAGCCGAGGTGAGGTATGGGTTTACAGCCCATACTTCACTGTCCCCAGAAGACCGGTGGGTTACGACCGATCCTGGATCTGCGCATTTTGAACCGTACTCTCCATCGACTACCGTTCAAAATGCTCACAGCCAAACGCATTTTCGAATGCGTTCGGCCTCAGGATTGGTTTGCAGCGATCGACCTGAAGGACGCGTACTTTCATGTCTCCATATTGCCTCGACACAGACCGTTCTCGGATTGCCTCGAGGCCAGGCATCAGTACACGGTTTTCCCTTTTGGCTTAGCTCTGTCACCTCGCGTCTTCACGAAGATCGTCGAGGCAGCCCTTGTTCCCCTTCGCGAACACGGGGTTCGCATCCTGATTTATCTCGACGATTGGCTATACTGGCACACTCTCGAGAACAGCTTTGCGAACACAGAGACCTGGTGTTCCGGCACCTAGCCCGTCTGGGCCTTCGGGTCAATCGGGAAAAGAGCAAACTTTGCCCCGTGCAGAGGATCTCTTTTCTCGGCATGGAGATAGACTCGGTCGCCATGTCCGTGCAGCTCACGAGCGAGCGCGCGCACTCACTGCTGACTTGTCTTCGACAGTTCGAGGGCAAGAGTGCCGTTCCACTGAAACAGTTTCAGAGGCTCCTGGGGCATATGGCATCCGCAGCCGCGGCAACGCCACTCGGTTTGCTTCATATAAGACCGCTTCAGCTGTGGCTTCGCGATCGAGTCCCGAGGTGGGCATGGCATCGCGGCTCGCTTCGAGTTCCAGTGACTCCAGCGTGCCGCCGAACCTTCTTCCCCTGGTCGAACCTCAGCTTTTTATGGACCAGTGTCCCTCTTCAGCGAGTTTCCAGGCATCTCGTTGTCTCCACGGATGCATCTACCACGGGTTGGGGTGCCATGTGCAATGGGCATGCAGCCGCGGGTTCCTGGACAGGACCCCAGCGCCTCATGCACATCAATTTTTCTCGAGCTGCTGGCAGTACGCCTGGCCCTGCACCGCTTTCGAGCACTGCTCAGGGGCCAACACGTACTTGTCCATTCAGACAACACCGCTGCACTAGCGTACATCAACCACCAGGGTGGTCTACGCTCACGCCTGTGGTCGCAGCTCGCCCGCCACCTCCTGATATGGAGTCAGAAGCACCTGAGGTCCCTTCGTGCAGTGTACATTCCAGGAGACCGGAACCTGGCGGCCGACGAGCGGTCACGGGTCCGCCTATCTCCGGCGAATGGCGACTCCATCCCCAGACGGCCAGCTGATTTGGAACCAGTTCGGGGAGGCACAGATACTTCTGTTCGCCTCCCGGGACTCATCCCACTGCGCCCAGTTTTATTCCCTGTCCGAGGGCTCACTCGGCACAGATGCACTGGCGCACAGCTGGCTGCGGGGCCCACGCAAGTATGTGTTTCCCCAGTGAGCCTTCTTGCACGGGTGTTGTGCAAGATCAAGGAGGACAAGTAGCAGGTCTTGCTGGTAGCCCCCTATTGGCCCACCAAGTCGTGGTTCTCCGAACTCATGCTCCTCGCGACAGCACCTCCTTGGCCTATTCCTCTGAGACTAGATCTACTCACTCAGAGACGGGGCACTCTGTGGCACCCTCGTCCCGATCTTGGAGGCTACACGTGTGGCTCCGGGACGGGACGGGGCAGGTTGAGTTCGCTGCCACCTGCGGTGGCGGCACCCATCAGTTCCGCTAGAGCGTCGTCCTCGAGACACCTGTACACGCTGAAGTGGAACCTCTTCGTCAACTGGTGCTCTTCTCGCGGAGAAGACCCCCGGAGATGTTCGATCGGGGTCGTGCTTTCCTTCCTGCAAGAAGGGTTGGAGTGTAGGCTGTCGCCCTCCACCCTTAGGGTTCATGTCGCGGCCATTGCCACGTCTTGTGATGCAGTGAAAGGTAAGTCTATGGGAAGCATGACCTGGTCATCAGGTTCCTGAGGGGAGTAGGAGGCTAAATCCGCCTCCCTCCCCTCGTGCCCTCTGGGGACCTCTCAGTAGATCTAAATGCTCTGCAGAGGCCTCCCCTGGAGCCTTTGCAGTCGGTAGAGTTTTAGCCCTGTCCTATGTAGACAGCACTCCTGATTGCATTGGCCTCCATCAGGAGAGTAAGGGACCTGCACGCACTCTCCGTTGACGAAGCGTGCCTGGAGTTCGGGCCGGCTTACTCTCACGTGTTCTTGAGACCCCGGCCTGGATATATGCCCAAGGTTCCTACCACTCCCTTCCGGGACCAGGTGGTGAACCTGCAAGCGCTGCCCCTGGAGGAGGCAGTCCCAGCCTTGCACTGCTCTGTCCAGTACGTGCACTCTGCACCTACGTCGACAGAACGCGGTGTTCAGGACCTCAGACCAGCTCTTGTCTGTCATGGGGGGAGCCAGAAGGGAAGGGCTCTCTCAAAGCAACGGCTGTCTCACTGGTTAGTGGACGCCATTGCTTTGTCTTACCAGCAGCAAGGCCGTCCGTGCCCCCTTGGTGTGATGGCTCATTCCACTCGGAGTGTGGCCTCCTCTTGGGCTGTAGCGCACGGCGCCTCGCTAACAGACATTGCAGAGCTGCAGGCTGGGCGACACCAAACACCTTCGCGAGATTCTATAATCTGCGAATTGAGCCGGTGTCCTCTCACGTACTCGCTTCTGCCAGTACTGGACCCGCTTAGGTGTCTTCGCTTGCTTACCATTCCACTCCCCGGATTGGATAAGTGCGATATTTCCTCAGTGTCTTCCGTTGAAGCCTTGAGTCCTCCAGCACCGACGATGCGAGCACCACTGCTGTTGCTCTGGATGCTGGCTAGGTGCCTCCATGTGCACGGTTCCCTATGGTAACTGTCTCATGTGTATTATCCACTGTAAGCCTCTCTGAGCATGTTTCTTCCCTTGGCAAGCCATCTGCCACCCCTGGAGTTAAATTCTAGTAGCCACCTGCGGTTGGTGCTCCAGTGATCTCCATATGTGTTCCTATGCAGCCATATGTGTTTGTAAGCCCTCCTTCGGTAGGCATCTGGTAGCACGTCCCTCCCGGGATATGTTTCCCAGTGTACCTTGGTATTCCTGTGTCAAAGTAGGATCCCTGGGTTATGCTATGTTCAGGGTTCCAGACTTTCGCAGGGCACTGGAAGACATCTTGAAGATGGCGTGATGGCACTGACCCCCATTCTCCGTCACTTCTGACGTAACTCAAAGTGACTACGAAAGGGAACGTCTCGGTTACGGATGTAACCCTCGTTCCCTGAGTAGGGAACGGAGACGTTACGTCTCCCTGCCACTTCTGCTGTACCGCTGGGTAGACGCCGGAGTTCAGTCTTGGCTCCTCAGCGAAGACATACTGCGGTTGCGTTCACTTCCTCCTTTTATACCCACAGGGTGGGGCGGAGTTAAGCTATGCAAATTCCGCAGCCCCAAGGCATTTCATGCCATTGGCTCGTTGTTAAATACTCGAAGAGGATTGGCTTTCTATGCGAAACCCCCATTCTCCGTCACTTCTGACATAACGTCTCCGTTCCCTACTCAGGGAACGAGGGTTACATCCGTAACCGAGACGTTTTTTCTGCTTGGCATTACATCACATGCATGCTTCTTTCACATGTACAGCACTCTTTTGTCACATGTACATAGGACAATCAGAATTCTCCAACATTTGTCACAGGAGTCATTAGCAAGACTGGAAAAACAAGAACAAATGTAAACACGATCAACAAAGAACTTAGTAGTAGTAATCGTTTAACTAAACTTTAAAATGCATAACCCAGAAATGAAATATAATTTTGACAAAGGGAACATTAAGCCATACATTAGATTATTAACTTTAGCTTTGATTGAAGTTAACTTGAAGTTGTTTAATGTATAATTTCATCTTTTACAAAAATTGTCAAGTGATTAAATCTGTATATGTTTAAAAAATAATTTAATGAACAGAAACCGCTCCCATGATAGCAACTTTTATGTTCTCACTCCAAAACATATTTGTTGATCTAAGAGCCTATTTTGATCTTTAGCCTATTTTCTCTCTTCATTGATGTTAGAAATAAAAGTCTTCCAAACCACAAAGTGCCTTTTTTCTCCATCCTTTCATTGAGCTGTCATCAATTAATAAAACAAGAAGAAAGATCAGCGGTGAGGAGATCAAGAGCTCTCAGCCCAATAGCCATGTGGTATGAAAATATATAGTCAACATTTGAGAGTATAACGACTCTAACCAATATAACCATACATCCCATCATATCATATCATCATGATATCATATCATATTTGTATAACAATTCTATAAATGGTCAGTATCCGGTAAGATCTCTGCTCTCTCCTGGAGATCCGAGAAGGCCCATCAATGTATAACCTCTTGACAAAAGAAGAGAAAAATAGGGGAGAGAGAAGACTCCATCCTCCAGATGTTCGACTTACATACATATGAAGGAATGTGCAAGCAAAGCAAAGCACAAAGCTCTTACTTTCTCTGGACAATAGCTGAGAGAGAAATACATTTCTGACAATTGAAGAACACCAATATAGGTTTGAATGGTTCTTTTTTATTATAGACCTATTCAACACATATTTTGAAGGTTTAATGTCAACATACAGTTGGAATACCTGTTCAGACAAGTTATCGGATGTCCTACCACAAACATTATTTGAATAGTGTCAGATTACATGATAGAAAAACAGGATAATAACCTTATTCAAGATACAGTACCTCAGTTTTATTTGTTACATCTTCACAAACGAACAGAACAAAAACAGATTTGAATGGTCCTACTTTTTTATTATAGACCTATTCAACAAAAATTTTGAACAGGTTCCCTGTTCAGACTAGTTATTAGATGGATACCAAAACTGTGATTACGTGATGATAAAACAGAATAAGCCAAATTTATACAAGCAGACTCAGTACCTCAGCTTTATTTTTTTTAAATCTTCACACTACTATATTGCTTATTTTTACTTTTCTTGTGTAAGGACTTTGCCAGGTGACTCAACCCTCCCCTCCGGAACTTAAACACACACACACACACACAAGCCCTTCCCTTTCCCCACACACGGGGGAGACCCCAGCACATCGGAATGTGCCTAATGTCTCTGAACAAAGAGAAATACGTCTCTTTTGTTTTAAAGACATTTAACAAAGGTATTCAATGGTTTTATGTATGTGTGTTCTCCCCCAGTGAAATAACTTTGTTTGGTCACAGCGTAAATAGAAATTAGAAATACCTTCTTTATTCATTTTAAACATAAGTGTATATTCCTTTAATGTAACATAATGTTCCTTGATATCTCCAGAATGCTTATTGAATGAAACACTCGAATATGCATGGAGATGTAAAGTAAAGTGTATTTTTAATATGTTTTACCGCCAATGAAAATCAAACTGTTTTACTATTAACCTCCTTGAACACACCCCTTCCACGAGGAGCGCGCGCTGAGGAACAAAGGACAATAAACCGAGAGTTCCCATTGTTTAAACGCCCCGCGTCGTCTTAGTTTGTGTTTTAATGTTTGTAAATACATGTATCATTGTAACATAGTGAACGCTTAAGTAGTTGCTTTATTAAATACAGTTATGCTCATTTCTGACTGAATCATTGTCTTGCTCATAATACTAGTCAATGAAATGTCGAACAAGAAGCTACACGCTTTACAGAACTAAACATACCTAAAAGGGTATTTGTTTATAGAGCAGGAAAGCTAATTCTTGTGGCCACAGAATTACTTTTCATAAACTCTATAACTTAATTGAGCTAATTGATTTTGCCTGTCTTGTAAAACGTGGTCCTTGTAGTTAATAACAATTAATTGGGTAAAATTAATAAGCCTCCCTAAATGGGATATTTATTAATATTTAAGACCAGTCTGATCCAAATCTGTATGAATAATTATTAATTATCAATTATTAATTATGATGTGCAAATTCCCCCTTGATCAGACCCGACCAGAGTCTTTACTCTTGTGTTAAATGTTTATTATCTAAATGTTTATTTATGTATGTATGTATGTATGTATGTATGTATGTATGTATGTGTGTGTGTATGCAACCCATTCTCACTCCCAAGACGTCAAAAACTGAAGCATGGTCAAGCTCCCGCAGCATTAGGAACTCCATTGCTTTCAATGGGAAACCTGTGGTGTCAATAACAGACACAATTTTTATCGTGTAGGAAATCGCGCTGAAGAAGTCTCATTCCAAACACATTGCTATATTTGCCATCAGTTCACATGTGCCAGATGTTGGTAGCCGTAAATATGCTGTCCAAATAATGTTTTATATAGGCTAATTTCTTTTCTGTTTGTCTAAATTGATCAGCGTAGCTCATGTTTAGTCACTGCATTATTTTTCATAAACACATTACATTTCCAACTTTCCAAGTAGGGCTGCAACTGGTTTACAAATATTGCGATAAAGACACTGGACAAAATTATAAACACTTTTGTTTTTGCCCCCATTTTTCATGAGCGGAACTCAAAGACTTTTTTTGTGATGTACACAAAAGGCATATTTCTTTCAATATTGTAAAAAAAAAAAAAAAGAAAAAAAAGTTATTGATTGTGGCCTGTGGAATGTTGGTCCACTCCTCTTCAATGGCTGTGTGAAGTTGCTCAATATTGGCACCTGGAATACGCTGTCATATACACCAATCCAGAGCATCCCAAACACTGAGTTATGCAGACCACGTGTAACCACACCTGCCCACGACCTCCACATCCAGCATCTTTACCACCAAGATCATCTGAGACCAGCCACCCGGACAGCTGCTGCAACAAGCGGTTTACATAACCAAAGAATTTCTGCAGAAAATGTCAGAAACCGTCATCTGCATGCTCGTCGTCTTCATCAGGGTCTCAACCTGACTGCAGTTCGCTGATTGTTCGTGCACTCTCAGAAAAAAAGGTACGAAAGCTGTCACTGGGGCGGTACCTTTTCAAAAGGTACACTTTTGTACCTTAAGGGTGCATATTGGTACCTTCATGGTACACTTTTGTACCTAAAGGGTGCATATTGGTACCTTCATGGTACATATTTGTACAATTATGGTACCAATATGCACCCTTTAGGTACAAAAGTGTACCTTTTTGAAAAGGTACCGCCCCAGTGACAGCTTTTGTACCTTTTTTTCTGACAGTGTGTGTGATCATTGGTAACTAAGCAACAGTGGAGACTGTCAGCTGTCATGCGAATAGTTGCTAAGTTACCAATGATCGCGCACACGAACTCGACAATCGACTACTGTGGACTTCGAACGAAATCAGGAAGTAAATACAGGTATGTTAGCTGGCTGAATTAACATTATTTTTTTTAAATATCTTTCACATCTACTGCAGTCAGATTGACCGTGGTCACTCTTAATAACACCACTCACATGGTTGTGCACTTGTAATGACAAATCAAGGATGTTAAGAGGCTAAAAGCAGGTTTTCCCCATTTAAATCAACAGGGTGTGAATTTTAAAATGTACAAACAATGGGCTTAATGTTACATTTGACCAGAGTTCTCCTTTAATATAACAGCTTCAAATGGGTATCAGGCTGTGAGTGCAGAGACCAGAGACGCTCTGTGTGAGTGGTATTTACGACAGTAACATTAAATACAAGTACTCCACAGTGACTCTAGGGGTCGCTGTTTGACAAAAACAGAATTCCTGCTTAGTGTGCCTTTAAAGCTTCCAAGAGAACTACTGAAAAACCAATTCATGCAAAACTAATCAATAACAATTGCAGGACAATTGACTAGCACTGCATTAACATTTTAACTGCAGTAATTGAATACACAAGGTTGTTTATAGTATAAATATGTAATAGCAGCATAGCAGACTTATGATTTGGGAAAGCTGTTAATTATTGGCCTGTGTATGGTCAATTGTATGTATGTGTGTGTGTATATATATATCTTTTGAGTGATTAGAAGATTCTACACTTTATTGGCTTTTCATTAGTAACTAATGTAAGAATCATGGTAACAAACTAGTCATGACTTAAGTGTTACTACATACTTCTATGGGAATTACTAATTGTTTTGATCTGTATTCTAAAGTGAAGATCATGGGAACTAACTAGTAATGACTTAAGTGTTATTTAAAGTTCCTGTAAAGGCAATTCTACAAAAAAATTCTAAACACATTATAAATGTTACAAATGTATTGCTAAAACATATTACAAAGACTGTGAAATGTGAAGTACTGAAATGTGTAGTTAGACTGTTAAAGAGTTCCCTATCGAGGGAACTCAAACTGCGTCCAAGTGACACTTTGGGGGAACGCCCCTCAGCGTAGCGTCTCTGAAGCATGAATGAAACTAAGCCAATCTCCGATTGGATCAACGTGATGATGTGATGTGTGACGACACATAGGCGGAAGCATATATAAGGAACCGGCACACACAACATGTCAGCTTTCTGTTCTTCAGCTAAGCGCTCTCTGTGACTGTCAGTCTTATTTATTGTTTGTCTGTCTAAGCAAGTATATCTCCCTAAAATCTGATAATGGCGAGTGTTAATTTCAGGCGGTGTGTGCACCCTTGCCCTCGCTACATCACGGGCGGGGACACACACCAACTGTGTACACATTGTCTGGGAATGCAGCACGCGCAGGCAGCTCTCGAGGGAGCTGCTTGCGAGCATTGTGAGGCTTTACCGCTCCGCGTGCTGCGTTCCCGGCTGGCCCTTTTCAATGAAGAGGGTCAGCCTCGTGAGCCCCGTGGTGCGGGACCCGCGTCCGCCAAGGCGGCGCGGCGACGCTCTTCATGGGGCTCGCAAATGGATCTGTCTGGGGATCCCGAGGCTGCTGAGGCACCTTCTCGGGATTCATCGGACAGTTCCGATGCCCTCGAGCCTCGCGCAGAAGCCTGCTCGGCGGCTTCTTCTGCGCGAGTCGAGGATCCGATGCTTGAGCTGTCTGCTTCCTAAGAGGTGGACGTGCTCAGCATCGAAGGGGGCGGGGACTTCGGGGATGACTCGCCACCCCGTGTCCCCGCATATGAGGAGCTGGTAGAGGTTGTTTCCCGTGCAGTGGCTCATTTAAAGATCGATTGGCCACAAGAAAAGCAGGAAGTGCAAGTTAAAAGCAAATTAGATGAGCGCTTCCTGCAGCACAGGGAACAACCTCATCATCGGGGCTTACCGTTTTTTCCCGATTTGCATACTGAGGTGTGTAAATCGTGGAAGAAACCCCATTCTTCTCGTGTTTCCAATCCCACTATATTAAAATATAGTAATATCATGGGGGCACGAGAGAATGGTTATGGGATGATGCCGCGGGTTGAACAGCCTTTGGCTAATTATTTATCACCTGAGTCGGCATCATCCTTTAAAGCCCCGGTGCTGCCCACCAAGCCATGCAGAGAAACATCTTCACTGGTGGGCAGGGCATATATGGCTGCGGGTCGGGCTGGTGCGAGTCTTCACACCATGGCGCTTCTCCAAGCGTACCAGGCCGACCTTCTTAAGAATATTGATGAGGGTGAGGGACCAACTCCGGAGGATGTGGCGGAATTGAGGAAGGTCGCTGATTTGTCTCTCCGAGTCACCAAAGAGACGGCCCGCGCTGTCGGTCGCTCCATGGCGGCAATGGTGGTCTCGGAGAGACATTTATGGTAAATCTGACGGGCATCAGGGAGAAAGACAGGGCTTTCCTCCTTGATGCCCCGATTTCGCCTTCTGGCCTGTTCGGCGATTTGTTTTTGTTTTGTTTTATTGAAAGGATCCCCATTAGCTACAGCAATGCTGCAGCTATTCTTCCTGGGGTCCTAAAAAATTATGTACATTAAAAGAAAATACACAAACACATAATACAAATACATATACAATATGAACACATATCGACATACATATGTACCCCCATACAGGTATAAAAATACACACAAATATAAAACCATATTATACACTTACACCTATAAACATACCTACACGCATACATAATCGCACACATATCTAAATAAATATAAACATTCAGTTATAATATTTTGACAAATGTTGTTTTACATATAATTTGAATTTATTGGCATCATTAGTAAGCAGGATATGTTTTGGCAAATAATTCCATTCTTTCATACCTCTAAACACAACAGTATTTTTTAAGGCATTTGTTCTTACTATGGGTAAAGTAAAATTACCCTTAGTTGCATGCCTAGTACTATACTGGTGATTTTCTACACTGAAAGAAAGATGCTTGAACAAGACAGAAGGAAATTTTGAATTAGAAATATTTCTTATAAAAATTAACAATGAATACAACAATCTATCTTCAACCAATAACCAATTAAGATCCTTGTGCATTAATATTATATTTCTCCTATAGCTGCACCTAAGTGCTACACGAGCGGCTCTATTCTGTATAAGTTGTAATCTATTCATATATTCCCCAGTGGCATTTGACCAAACTGCTGGGCAATAGTCGAGATATGTCAATATTAGTGCTTTCATCACATAATTCCTAATATTCGAAGTTAAGAAATTTGCATGTCTTCTCATAATGGATATACCTCTTCCCATTTTTGCAATAATATTACTAATATGTTTTTTCCATGATAATCTAGAGTCAACTATTACGCCCAGCAGTCTAGTCTCATGCACCTGTTCAATAACTGTGTTGTTAATCTTAATATTAATTACAGGATTCTTATTAATATTATAATTTGAACCTAAAATCATGCAGTTAGTTTTTACAATATTTAATGCCAATTTATTTAATTCGACCCAATCTACTACATATTGTAATTCTTTATTTAAAACCGTTTGTAATTCCATTTGTGTACTTGCTGATGTATATATAGTTGAATCGTCAGCGTACATAACAATGTTAGCCTTCCGTAAAATATATGGTAAATCATTCGTAAAAATATTAAATAATAATGGACCCAGACAACTACCTTGGGGTACTCCACATGTAATATTTCTGATACCTGAGAGACTGCCATTAAAAAACACTGTCTGTGTTCTATTTGACAAGTAACTGTACATCCACGTGATTGCAGATTTCTCAAAACCATAACAAGATAATTTTGTTAATAGCAGGTCGTGATCTATGATGTCAAAAGCAGCAGAAAAATCTAAAAATACAACACCTGTAATATTTCTCTTTTCAGTCTCTCTAAGCCAGTCATCTGACATGTGAGTCAGTGCAGTGGCAGTAGAGTGACTTTTTCTGTATGCATGTTGAAAATCTGTTAATAAATCATTAGTATAAAAATAATTATTAATTTGATCGTGTACTATAGACTCAAGTATTTTAGATAATACAGGTAATATACTTATCGGGCGACTGTTGGATCCAGAGAAAGACAGTTTTTTATCTTTTGGCAGAGGAACTATTTTAGCCTGCTTCCATGCCTGTGGGCAGGTACAGCAGCTAAAACTAAGGTTAATAATATGAGTTAAAGCAGGGGCAATAAAGTCAGCAGCTAGTTTCAGAAGCCTGCTGTCAAGACCATCGACACCTGGTGGTTTATTTTTGCAGGTTTTTAAAAGATACTTTACTTGATCTATATTTACCCTTTGTAATTCAAACCTTAAGTTTTTATTTTTCATCAATTTATTTCTTATTAATAAATGAGATATATCATTACTTAGAGTAGGCATATTTTCTCTTAGTTTATCTACTTTTTTTATAAAATAATCATTAAGATGGTTTGCAATATCTGTAGGCTTAGTTATAAACTTATCCCCTGTTTCCAAAAAAGATGGATTTACTTTATTTTTCTTACCAGACAATTGATTTAGAACATTCCATAACTTTCTATTATCATTACCTATGTTTTTAACATGATTCTCAAAATAGATTTTCTTCTTTTTTTTATTAAGTTTAGCAACAGAATTTCTCATTTTGCGATATAGGTCCCAATCACATTTATTTCCTGTATTAACTGCTGTTCTTTTCATTTGACATCTTATTTGCATAGACTTTTTCAATTCATCATCCAACCAAGGTGTGACTTTGTTTCTAACAGTAAACTTCTTTAAAGGTGCATGTTTATCAATCAATGACAAGAATAGCTTGTTAAATATAAATAGAGCCGTTTCTGGGTTACTAGCAGCCAACACATCAGACCAGCATATAGCTTGAACATCTTCAATAAACTTGTCATTTTTAAACAACTTATACGATCTTTTTAATAAGACTGCATTTCCTGATCCACTCAGCTTGGCTGTCAACGCAGAAATTATCAAATTATGATCACTGCTACCAGTAGGAATAGACAGTATCTTTTTACATAGTTCAGGACGGTTTGTAAAAATATGATCTATACAAGTAGATGTTCTAGAGCCATCATTCTTGAAACATATTCTTGTGGGCTTATTTATCAGTTGAGTAAGTCCACATGCATTTGTAGTTGTTAACAGTTTTCTTTTCAAGTGGCAATCTTTAGCAAACCAGTCAATGTTCAAGTCACCCATAAAATAAATGTCCTGACTTGCATTAGTATTCATATCCAACATTTTACACATAGAGTCAAGATATTCATAATTCGCACTTGGTGGTCGATAGCAGCAACACAAAAGAGTCGGCTTTCGATGAGGTAGATGCATTTGCAACCACAATGTTTCAATATCAAAACTCATTAAATCAGTTCTTAACTTTACTGGTAAATGACTCAGAATATAAAAAGCAACTCCACCACCAAAACCATTTCTGTCATTTCTATATATGTTGTAACCTTCAATATATAGTTCTGTGTCATCAAAAGATGAGTCTAAGTGGGTCTCTGAGATAGCAAGAATGTGTATTTTAAACTTATTTAGCAGTTCAGCAACTTCGTTAATTTTATTCCTAAGACTGTTTATGTTAATATGTGCTAGTCTTAAACCTTTTCTTGGTAATGAGTACATGAGTTTAATGTGCTATCATACCTCAAGAGTTGCGCAGAAGTTACTCAGGGGTGCTATTACGGGAGTGGATAATAAGTTTGTCGTGTCTGAGGTAGGCAACGTTGCCTTTATCCCGTGCTTCTTTTAACTTTGGCATTAATTCCTTTCTTTTTAGCCGCACAGCATCCGTGTAGTCGTCATTGATGAAAATTTTTGTGCCCTTGAGGTTCTTTACTCTTTGCATAACAGCAACTTTGTCCTTGAAGTTCAAAAATTTAACAACCATAGATCTCGGTCTACTTCTAGCAGCATCAAACTTTCCTATACGGTATACTCGCTCCATCTCCATGTCTCTTTGTAGTTGTAGTTTCTGCTTCAAAATGTCCTTCACTTTTTCTTCAGAGTCTGCCCAGGATTCGCCAGTGGATTCAGGAACTCCATCAATCACAATATTATTTTTTCTTGACTGACTTTCTAGATGTTCTTGTTTTTCACACATAACTTGTATACTCTCGTAAATTTTCACTAAATCAGTTTCTGTGATTTTTTCATGTTCCAACTGTTTAGCTTGAGTGACTTTAAGATCGTCTACATCCTTCTGTGTGTATTGTAAACTTGCTTTTAGCTCTTGTAATTCCTTAAAAGCATTATCCATTCTGGTGTTCACTGAGTCCATAATAATTTTAACAAAATCCTTGAACATGTCCTGCTGCTGCTGTAACAGGGCCATGAACATATCTTTTTGCTGTTGTAACAGTTCATTTACATGAATAATAGTTGCATATTCCTCTTCAGTGCTCCTCAACTTTGGGGGAGCCATATTCGCTAACCTTAGAAGCTGGAAAACCTGGAAACTGGCCAGATGGTGGTAGCTGAAACGTTGAAAACCGGCCCGATGGTGGTGGCTGGAAACTTGAAAACCGGCCTGGTGGTAGTGGCTAAGAAGCCTGGAGGCTGAAGCCGACCTGGTGATGGTGGCTAGAAAGCCCGAAGCTAGGCTCGCTAGCACGCCAAACTGGTGGTGGCGGCTGGAAAGCCCGAAAGCTAGACTCGCTAGCACGCAAGTTGATGGTGGTGACTGGAAAGCCCGAGGCTAGACTCGCTAGCACGCAAGCTAGACTCGCTAGCACGCAAGCTAGACTCGCTAGCACGCCAAACTAGTGGTGGCTGTAAACTTGAAAACCGACCTTTTGCTCGAATTGAGGAGGCGTTCGGCAGAGATCTTTTCCACTGGGCTCCTCGTTATTTCCACAACACCGGTCGAGTGAATAGCTGCGAGTCTGACTTCGAGGGTGCGAGGGTGACTTCGGTGACTTCACTTGAATGGGCAACAGATTAGATTTGGACTAATGTTGATGTATATGATGTATAGGACTAATGTTGATGTTGATGTATAGGACTAATGTTGATGCGATGCTGTTAATACCGTTGTCGACAGGTTTCAGGAGGCGAAAAATCAATCAGCGGCCTTCAAACAATTTCTCCCTCGCCGCTCAGTATCCAGGAAGTCTGCCCCCAGTGGGCAGTCGCAGCCTCAGCCAGGTACCAGCTCCTCCACCTACAGGCAGGTTCAGAGAGAGAGCGTCGCGTCTAGAGCCCCCCCTCAAGGAGCTTGGGGGCATAGACGGCGCTCTCAATCTAAGCCGCAAGCCAAGCAGGGCGACCTGAGGGCCGTCCTGCAGGCTAAGAAAACATCTAAGAGGTCCTAGCAGTGCTAGGATCTCTGCGGGCGGCCCCACCCGTGATGGAGCGACTGAGGTCGTCTCCCTCGCGGAGCCCGCAGGAAATCGATGTCGTTCTCCCGCCGTCAAGTACGTTTCGGGACGCATCGGTTTCCAGCGATCGCAAGCTGCTTTGTCCGCCCCACGAGCCTGCGGACGGGCAGCGATTGCGTTCGCCCATCGAGAATCGTTTTCGGTCCAGTCCTGCCGGAGATCTGTTTCAGGCGGTCGAGAACGAATCCCGATTAATATCCGAAACCAGGCTCGAGAGCCTGGTTCCCTTGGCGAAATATTTCGATGCATGGAAAAATCTAGCGAATATTTCCCCGTGGGCGCTGCGCACGATACAATACGGGTACAGGCTGCAGTTCGGGTTCCACCCACCCAGATTCAACGGGGTGGTCTGGACTGTAGTCAACCCGACGCAGGGTCGGGTATTGGAACAGGAAGTAAACTCCCTGCTGGCAAAGGGGGCCATAGAGCATATTCCTCCACTAGACAGGGAGTCCGGGTTTTACAGCCGCTACTTTATAGTTCCCAAAAAAGATGGGGGGTTGCGTCCGATCATAGATCTCAGATATCTGAACCGCTCTCTGAGGAGATTCAGGTTCAAGATGCTCACTATTCCCATGATCGTGAGTCAGATCCAATCCGAGGATTGGTTCGTCACGATAGATCTGAAGGACGCATACTTTCATAAATCCATCCTTCCATCCCACAGGAAGTTCCTGAGGTTCGCTTTCGGGGGAGAAGCGTACCAATATCGGGTTCTTCCATTCAGCCTAGCTCTCTCTCCCCGCACATTCACCAAATGTATGGATGTAGCTCTAGCACCTCTGAGGCTCCAGGGCATCAGGGTGCTCAACTATATAGACGACTGGCTGATTCTGGCCCAGTCTCAAGAGCTGGCGGTTCAGCATCGAGATGTTGTTCTTGCCCACATCCAGAAACTGGGGTTGAGACTAAACACGAAGAAGAGCGTGTTGATACCAGCCCAAAGGACTACGTTCCTGGGAGTGGTATGGGATTCGGTCGTAATGCGGGCACGATTGTCACCTGCGCGAGTCGAGTCCATTCTGGCCACAGTGGCTGGGATAAAGCTAGGCCAAGCCGTCACTGTCAAGCATTTCCAGAGAGTGCTGGGACTCATGGCAGCAGCGTCCAACATTATTCCATTTGGCCTGCTGCACATGAGGGCCCTCCAGTGGTGGTTAAAAACCAAGGGGTTCTCCCCGAGGGGAAACCCGTTCCGCACAATCAGAGTTACGCGCAGATGCCTTCGTTCTCTGGTTATGTGGAAGAAAGCTTGGTTCTTGTCCCAAGGTCCAGTGTTGGGAGCGCCATGTCGCCGGAAAACCGTTTCGACAGACGCTTCCCTCACGGGCTGGGGCGCGGTCATGGACGGCCGCTTCACGACAGGCCTATGGCGGGACCATCATTCCTCCTGGCACATAAACTGCCTGGAAATGTTGGCGGTCTCCCGGGCTCTGAGGAGCTTCCTGCCGGACCTCAGAGGTCATCACGTCCTCGTGAGGTCAGACAGCATGTCAGTGGTGGCCTATATAAACCATCAGGGGGGCCTGAGGTCTCGCCCTCTATGCAGACTGGCGCATCAGATCCTCCTGTGGTCCCAGGGGAAACTGTTGTCTCTGAGAGCAACATACATCCCGGGAAGTCTAAATCAGGGAGCAGACGTCCTGTCGAGACAGGGGCTGAGGCCCGGGGATTGGAGACTTCACCCCGAGGTGGTGGAGTCGATATGTCAGAGGTTCGGCCCTGTGGAAGTGGACCTGTTTGCGTCTCGAGAGACGACCCACTGTCCGCTGTGGTTTTCCCTCACCCCTCCAGCCCCACTGGGGCTGGATGCTATGGTGCAGACGTGGCCGAGGCTGCGTCTGTATGCATTTCCCCCGATCGCTCTGCTCCCGGGAGTTCTGGAAAGGGTCCGTCGCGACGGGATCAGTCTACTGTTGGTAGCCCCGTTGTGGCCGGCCCGAGTATGGTTCTCGGACATAATATTGCTCCTAGACGGCCCTCCGTGGGAGATTCCCCTCAGGAGGGACCTGCTGACACAGGCGGGGGGCTCAATATTTCACCCTCGGCCGGAGTTATGGAAACTGTGGGTCTGGCCCCTGAGGGGGCACAGTACCTAGAGGCCGGCCTGTCAGATGGAGTAGTGGAGACCATACTCAGCTCTAGAGCTCCCTCCACGAGGAAACTGTATTGTTTAAAGTGGAATGTGTTTATTGATTGGTGTAGGAGGCGTGAGGTTGACCCAGTTAACTGCCCAGTGGCTTCAGTGCTGGAGTTCCTTCAAGATCGCTTCTCCTCTGGTCTTACCCCGTCCACGCTCAAGGTGTACGTGGCTGCCATTGCGGCTTTCCACGCTCCGTTGGGTGATGGGTCTCTGGGGAGACACCAATTGATCGTACGTTTCCTCCGTGGAGCTTGGAGGATGAGACCTGCGGCTCGTACCAGGGTTCCCTCTTGGGACCTGGCAGTAGTTCTAGAAGGATTGGCTGAGGCCCCCTTCGAGCCACTGGAGTCGGCTGAGGCCAAGAACCTAACGCTGAAGGTCGCTTTTCTGTTGGCCATCACTTCTCTGAGGAGGGTGGGAGATCTTCAGGCGCTCTCCATATCTAACGAGTGCCTGGAGTTTGCTCCAGGCAACATTAAGGCCATCCTTCACCCTAGGCCTGGCTATCTGCCTAAGGTGCCATCTAATGTGGCACGGCCTACGGTTCTGCAGGCATTTCATCCCCCACCTCACTTGACGGCGGATGAGGAGAGACTTCATAGGCTCTGCCCTGTCAGAGCACTAGGGATATATATTCAGAGGTCCTCTTCATGGCGGAAGGCGGACCAGTTGCTGGTATGTTTCGGGTCGCCCAAAAAGGGGTTTCCGGCCTCAAAACAAACCATCAGCAACTGGATTGTCAATGCGATTTCCACAGCTTATCAGGTGCGCGGTATGCCTTCACCTTTGGCTGTGAGGGCCCATTCCACTAGAGGCATAGCATCCTCTAGGGCCCTTCTCGCAGGGGCCCCCATCCAGGAAGTCTGCGATGCAGCTGGATGGGCTACCCCACATACCTTCATTAGGTTTTACAGCTTAGACATTCTGTCGACACCCGGCTCTCTTGTGCTCGCGTCCTGAGTGTGCCTGTGAGCAGCTTCACACCAGGACAGGCAGGGCGCGTTGTGGCGTAGTGGGTACTCGTTCCCCCAAAGTGTCACTTGGACGCAGTTTGAGTTCCCTCGATAGGGAACGTCCTCGGGTTACGACTGTAACCCTTGTTCCCTGAGAAGGGAACGAGAACTGCGTCTCGTGGCCACGCCTTCCCCTGCCTGGGAGCGCTTGCTTCATCACAGAAGCTGACATGTTGTGTGTGCCGGTTCCTTATATATGCTTCCGCCTATGTGTCGTCACACATCACGTCATCACGTTGATCCAATCGGAGATTGGCTTAGTTTCATTCATGCTTCAGAGACGCTACGCTGAGGGGCGTTCCCCCAAAGTGTCACTTGGACGCAGTTCTCGTTCCCTTCTCAGGGAACAAGGGTTACAGTCGTAACCCGAGGACGTTTTCACCATTGCTATTTTACGGATTTTTTGGGTGGGGCTACAACAGAGCTCAATGACGCACGGGAGCCCAAGAGCTCATGGACACGCCCCTACTTGATGACACACTGAAGCTGCCAAACAATAGAACACATTCGCATCAGTTCAGTCCTCAATCGCGATTTACTGTCAGTACTATTAGTTACTACAGCCTACAGGTTTCTAGCTAGCTATGCCTTCGACACAAATTTGCATAGGCTACTACCTGGATGCGATCCTGTACAAAACAGATCGTTGTCTTTATTTAAATTTTCTAAAAACGATAACATCAAGAAGAGGTATAGATTAATTTTGTGGAGAGCCAACCTTGATGAAGAGCTGAGGTTCACCGCCAACACCCGCCTCTGTAGTGATCATTTTACTCGGGATAGTTTTATAAACTTTCGTCGGAGACAACTGGGATTCACTGATAATCCGCTGTTACTGGTGAACGGGGCTGAACCGACTATCTCCCACCACAACCTTCATCCTCCCGTCCCGAAAGCAGTATCACCTAATATCACCATTGACAGCTTTCCCGCGATGTCAATGCTTTCCATTTTTTCCATGGAAAGCATTAGAACAAATTGTCTGCACACTTGAGTCCTTCAAGCCAAATTTAATGCCAAGCTTTCGGTGATACAACCATCCTCAGGGCATACACAAACAAAATGTTACCTTCCATTTGACTATGTTCAACTAGGACAATCAACAGTGATAACCCACACCTGCAGAAGCTAGGTAGGGACAGTTGTAGTCCACTGGTGGGAGTTGTAGTTTTTTAAGGTGATCAACCCTAACTTCACTTAAGTGAAGAAGTGAAAAAGTGAAAAATACAAGAAACAGACGTGAATATATACAAAAAGTATACACAAATATAGGTACATATACAAATATATCCACACATTCATTCCTGCTTACAATATAAGTACATGGAGACTGCAAAAACATCAGAAACACCGTCATAAACTGCAGTATTCAAGACTTAAAGAAGGAACAAAAAATCAATACAGCTATGACTAAAGCATGACACTCATGTCAAAGTCCACATTTAAACCTTTAGGATGTAAGGCGTCCAAGGTATGGCTCCAGTAAAGTTCCCTTTGGCATAGTACTTTATCAGTATTGCCACCTCTAGGTAATTTAATCTGCTCAATTCCCTGAAAACGGAGAGAAGAAACTGAATGACCACACACTGTAAAGTGACAGGCCACAGGGTAGTTAGGGTCAGCACGTCTAATCGAGCTTTTATGCTCACTGATCCTCTGCTTCAAACTACGTGTGGTCTTTCCCACATACACCATATCACAAGGGCATCTTAAAATGTAGATAACATTCTTGCTTGTACATGTAATAAAGCAGGAGCAGAGATCTTTGCCTACTCCACGTCAGATGCAGAGAGAATCCTGTTCCCTACCATCAGCTCTACAGGTATCCACTCTCTCTCAGCTGAAGATATGAAAATGAAACTGACACACTTAAAGAAGAAGGAAATCCGTATGAAACTGCATGTAAGTACATGTGAATGAGTGAATACTGGAGAAGCAAACGCATCCCACAAGGTCTACGTATCCAAAAAGCACCTACAATCGGTAAAGAAAATGAAGACTTTAAAAAGAAGTGGTGTGAGATTCTTAACAAATGCTCCATGGATTTAATGCTTTTAACTATTGAAGAAGTTACGAAACAAAAAGAGGACATTGAAAAAGACATTGAAAAACAAGAAACATTCATGAAGGAAAAACTGGGGGTTGATTTTGCCCATATCTGTGACTCAATCAAACAGACACTCAAAGAATTTGAAGACAACATGCTGTCCACTAAACTAAGAAAATACAGGAGGGATGCCTACGATTATCAGACTGGAAAGGTGTACAAATGGTTATTTGAAGAGGAGATCCAACGAGACCCAGTAAGAGGACACCGTTCACAACAGGTTGGCTTTACATCTGATAGTGACTTCCCTAGCGACTCTGACTCCTCCCGTGGTACCCATCGTGTCCAAACACGCCAGTTTACAAAAAACGATCAATGGAACAAGGGAAGGAAACCACAGAAAAACAAGGCAGGAAACCAAGGAAGACGAGGAGAGGACAAAAGAAACGGACTGGAGATGGGGCCAGTAACACGTCAACAGGCCAGAGTCCAGTCGTGAACTTGTCTGATAAGGTACTTACTCCTCTACATCTCTCGGCCCTGAGTAAGGGATTGAGTTTTGTTCCCACCAACCATACAAACTCCTTTGAAATTAAGACTGACTTGTTTCTTTTCTTCATAAGGATAAAATTGAGATATCTCTTTGGAACTGTGAATGAAAACCAGGATTTAATGAAACCTAGGTTCAAGCCTAAAAGCACATTTGTACCTCATGTAAACCACCCGTCGATTGATACATTCTGTAGGGTTGTTGAACAGGAGATTTTTGACAAGATACAGACTATGCCTTACTCCCATCAGCAAAATTTGTGTTGGGATGAAAGAAATGCCATCCAAGAGCTTGCTAAAGATACAGATATTATAATAAAACCAGCAGATAAGGGAGGGGCTATTGTTATCCTTAATTCAACTGACTATGTAACTGAGGCATATCGTCAACTGAATGATGAAACATTTTATAGGAAGCTTAAATGTGACCCCACTATTGATTTTCAAAAAATGATTAGTGAGATGACAACTAAAGCCTTAGAACAAAATTGGATAACTAAAGAAGAATTCAGCTATCTTAATAGACAACATCCAGTTATTCCGGAATTTTATATGCTTCCTAAAATACACAAAAGCCTTATCAAACCCAAGGGCAGACCTATAGTTGCGAGTAATGAGTCCCTACTAGAGCCATTATCAAATTTTGTAGATTATTTCATCAAACCTTTTGTGAAAGATCTGCCAGCTTATGTACAAGATTCTACGGATGTTATTAATAAAATCTCTGAACTCCAGGATCTCCCCCCTGATACTATTTTAGCGACGTTTGATGTAGAAAGTCTATATACCAATATTTCTCATGAACGAGGTATTATAGCACTAGAATATTTCCTACAGAATCGTCCTGAGGGTGTGAATCCACCCAGCGCATTTATCTGTGATCTAGCATCAACAATCCTCAGATTAAACTTCTTTGCTTTCCATCAGGGAGAATTTTATCTCCAAGTTAAAGGCACAAGTATGGGGAGTACCTTTGCCCCCAGTTATGCCAACTTATATGTTGGATTCATTGAACAACAGTTTATTTTTAATGAGGATAGGAATCCCTTCCTGAGTAATATCATCAGATATTTTAGATATTTGGATGATGTCTTGGTTGTTTTCAAAGGGTCCCAGGATGAGTTGAATGAATTCACGACTCACCTCAATAGAATGAGTCCTGATTTGAAATTCAGTGGAGAATCCGACTCAAAATGCGTGCATTTCTTAGACATGTGGATCAAACAAGAAAAGGGGAGATTGACCACAACTCTTTATCGTAAAGAGACTGATCGCAATTCGTTTCTTTTGGCAAGCAGCTCGCATCCCAGTGCCCTGAAAAACGGCCTGCCGAAGATTCAATTCTATAGGCTTAGACGTATTTGCCATTCTGTTGAAGAGTTTAAAGAAAATTCTATAGATATGAAGCAAAGATTCCTAACCAGAGGTTATCCCATTAAAAGTATTGAAGAGGCATATAATATTGCCCTCTCCACACCACTATCACACCTTTTGAAAAAGAGTGTTAAAAAGGATAAAAAGCATTGACAGCTTTCCATGGACAGCTTTCCATGGCCGTGGTTTCAGCGCAGCCAGTAGACATGCCCCCAGGGTTTGAGAAAATAGGTAACTGCTCATTTTTTCATGATTTTGATAGCTTATTTTTTGTACTTGCCGGCTTTTTTATCATTCAAATTTGGCTGGTGGCTAATACATTTTTCTGTGATGTGACAAACTCAGAACACACACTTAATTTTGACTTTACAGGGACTTTAAGGAGTAGTTCACTTTAAAAAAAAAAAAATGCTGATAATTTATCCATGTCATTTCTTCAGTCAAAAAAAAAAATTAAGGTTTTTGATGAAAAAACGAATTTTTCTCCATATAATGCACTTTACTGATAACCGTCTCTGGTTACGTATGTAACCCTAGTTCCCTGAAGGGAACGAGACGCTGCGTGTAAACGCCGTGGGAACGCCTCTGCGTGACGAGTCATGAAGCACGTATGAAATCTGTCCAATGGCGAGACGGAACGTCATAGGCGGGGTGACGTATCGACCAGGAAACTATAAAGCATCCCCGAAACACAAGCGCAACAGCTTCTGATAGGACTGAAGCAAGCGCTCACGGGCATGCTGGGAGTATGGCATAGACACGCAGCGTCTCGTTCCCTTCAGGGAACTAGGGTTACATACGTAACCAGAGACGTTCCCATTCAGGGAACTTCGAGCTGCGTGTAAACGCCGTGGGAACGCTAATACCAACGCCGCCATGCGAGCAGGTGTCCGTTGTATGAAATCAGGCACATATTTAGACGAAAGCACCTGCGCCCCTGGAGCGGAGCTACCATACCCCTGGTTGAGTGAGCCCAGACAGCCAAAGGAGAAGGCTGACCGGCGGACTCATATGCAAATGAGATGGCCTCGACCACTCACTTACTCAACCTCTGCTCAGATGCGGGACAACCTTTCTTCGGAGGTCCAAAACAAACAGATAACTGTTCAGGCTTTCTCCACAGGGCAGCTCTGTGGACATAAGCATCTAGAGCCCTCAGAGGGCAGAGCAGATTAGTTTCTCTTGGTCTGACCTCACAATACCACGAAGAAAAAGAATTACCAATGGGTATCTCCCGTGAAAAGCTCCACTCAAAGGGACGTGGTAAGCAGATAGGCCACCACATACACCTTTAGTGTGGAGTGGGATAACCCTGTGGAGAAATGCTCCAAAGGAATTCCAGCACCGCCACACCGGGCAGTTAACTGGGTCCAACTGGTGTTCTCCCCACCAAGAGGTGAAACATTGCCACCTCAAGGCATATAATCTCCTCGTGGACGGAGCTCTGGATTGGAGGATGGTCTCCACGACCTCAGTCGAGAGACCCGATTCTATGAGCTGGGCCCCCTCAGAGGCCAAGCCACAACCTCCATAGATCTGGGCGGGGGTGAAGTATCGACCCGCATCCATACTCGGGCCGGCCAACGCGGGGCTACTAACAGTAGAAAGACCCCGACTCGGTGAACCCTCTCCAGAACTCCTGGGAGCAGAGCAATCGGGGGAAATGCGTACAGGGGTGACCTCGGCCACTCCTGTACCATCGCATCCAACCCCAGAGGGGCTGGTGGATACAGAGAAACCACAGCATGCAGTGTCTCAGTCCCTGGATTCAAATAGGCCTACCTCGGTATGACCGAAATGACTCCATAGGAGCTCCACCACCTCGGGGTGGAGTCTCCACTCCCCGGGCCTCGGCCCCTGCCTCGACAGGATGTCTGCTCCCCGATTTAAATATCCTGGGATATAAAATCGCCAAAGAAGAAGCTTCCCCTGGGCCCACAGAAGGATCTGGCGCTAGCCTGAATAATGGACATGAGCGCAGACCCCCTTGATGGTCTATAAAAAGACCCCCGATGTGCTGTCTGACCGGACAAGAACATGGTGACCCCTCAGGTCTGGGAGAAAGTCCACAGACCCCGGGCTGAGCGACCACTCATGATCGCCCCCAGCCCGTGAGGGAGGCGTATATCGTTAGCTTCTTTGGAACAATGAAGTAACGGCTGTAATACCCCAACTCTCTGTCGGGGGGTAGAACTCGTTCTATCGCCCCCTTCAGTAACAGAGCTTTCACCTCTTGTTCCATGACCAGAGCCTGCTCGGGGGATACCACTGTAGGCAAAATCCCCCGAAAACGAGGCGGACGTGACCTGAACTGGATCGCGTACCCGCGTTCGATAGTCTGCAGGACCCATCGAGATATATTTGGAAGACTTTCTCATTCTGCCAGAAATTCCACTAAGGGTACCAGTCTCTCGAGACTGGCCTCTGGAGTAATTATAGAGACAGAAACAGTGCCCTGTGACCGCGCACAGGCAGGGTTTAACGACTGTTCTGTATCGCTCCTCGGAGCAAACGAGCTTCCCTCGGGAAACCACTCGCTAGGACCGTCTGCGCCCACCCTCACAGGCAGGTTCAGCAGAACGGGTCCCTGCAGACCCCCCTGGTGGTTTATGTAAGAGACCACAGACATGTTGTCTGACCGGACAAGAACATGATGATCTCTGAGGTCTGGGAGAAAGTGTTTCAGAGCCTGAAACACCGCCATCATCTCTAGACAATTTATATGCCATCGGAGATGATGGTCTTGCCACAACCCGCGGGCCGAGCGACCACTCATGATCGCTCCCCAGCCCGTGAGAGAGGCATCCGTCGTCACCGTTACCCGGCGACACGGGGCTCCCAGCGCAGGTCCCAGGGACAGGAACCAAGGTTCTTTCCACATAGCCAGGGCACGGAGACCACGTCGCGTGACCTTGATCTTGCGGAGCGGCTTTCCCCTCGGGGAGAACCCCTTGGTCTTGAGCCACCACTGTAGTGGTCTCATGTACAGCAGGCCGCACGGTAACACGTTGGATGCTGCTGCCATCAGACCCAGAATTCTCTGGAATTCCTTTACAGTGAGTGACTGGCCTAGCTTCACTTGCTTGACAGTCGAGATAATCGAGGCTATACAAGCCGGCGACAGACGTGCCTGCATCGTCGTCGAATCCCATACCACGCCTAGAAAAGTGGTCCGCTGAACTGGCGAAAGCACACTCTTCTTAGCGTTGAGTCTCAACCCCAACCTTCTGATGTGGGCGAGGACGGCATCTCGATGCCGAATCGCCTGATGCTCCGATTGAGCCAGAATCAACCAATCGTCGATGTAATTTAAAATGTGAATGCCCTGGAGACGCAGCGGGCCAAGGCCGCGTCCATGCATTTCGTGAAGGTTCGAGGAGATAACGCTAGGCCGAATGGAAGGACCCGATATTGGTACGCTTCGCCCCAAAAAGCGAACCTCAGGAACTTCCGATGTTGCGGAAGGATGGAGATATGGAAGTACGCGTCTTTTTTTAGGTCTATCGTGACAAACCAGTCCTCGGACCTGATCTGTGACACGATCTGCTTGAGAGTCAGCATTTAGAACTTGAGCTTCCCTACTGACCGATTTAAGAGGCGCAGGTCTAAAATCGGACGCAGCCGCCCATCCTTCTTTGGAACAATGAAGTACCGGCTGTAATACCCCAGCTCTCTGTCGGGAGGAAGAACTCGTTCTATCGCCCCCTTCATTAGCAGAGCTTTCACTTCTTGTTCCATAACCAGAGCCTGCTCGGGGGTCACCACTGTGGGCAAAACCCCCCGGAAACGAGGTGGACGCGACCTGAACTGGATCGCGTACCCGCGTTCGATAGTCTGCAGGACCCAACGAGATATATTTGGAAGACTTCCCCATTCTACCAGAAATTCTACTAAGGGTACCAGTCTCTCGAGACTGGCCTCTGGAGTAGTTTTTAAAAACAGAAACAGCGCCCTGTGACCGCGCACAGGCAGGGTTTAACGACCGTTCTGTATCGCTCCTCGGAGCAAACGAGCGTCCCTCGGGAAATCGCTCGCTGGGACCGTCTGCACCCCCCATTACAGGCAGGGTTGGCAGAACGAACCCCTGAGGGCACCGAGAGAGAGCGGGCGCCGGATTCAGCGGCGAACACCTCTGTCTCACGGTGGGGACCACCCTCAGTAGCCTGACACCAGTGGCGTCAGGACTTCTTCGACGAAGCCTTCCTGGCGACAATAACCGTCCTCAGATCGGTTCTATCCCGGGAAGACCTCGTCTGAGAACGCCGCGTCTCAGCCCAGTTTTGCTGGGGAGGAGCCCGAGACGCGACGCTCTCTCCACGGGCGGGGCTGCTCTCGCCCAGCAGCCCCCGAAGGATGAGTACGGAGGGGGAGACATTTCTGGAGCGCCGCTGCCTGTTTTTTTCCCGGACGACAGCGGCGCATCCAGGAGAAACGCTTTATCTTTCTCCTTCATATTAGCCAGATTTAGCCACAGATGCTTCTCCGTGGCCACCAGGGCTGCCATAGAGCGGCCGACTGATCTGGCCGTCTCCTTGGTGGCACGGAGAGAAATATCTGCCGCCTGACGCAGTATCTCATTAATCACGTCAGTGCCGACGACCTCCCCCTCACTCATATCTCCTAGACCCAGCAATATTAGCATACATAGAGGTCTGGTGTGTCAAAATTCTAGCTGACACTGGTTTGTTCCACGATCTACACACCTCGGTGTGTAGATCGGGGAAGAAAGGCAAACACCGGCATGGAGGTAGTGAGTGTGATATTAAAAATCTCTCATCCATTTTACTCTCTCGACTCTTGTTTCTCAACTGGCCATTCAATGGTTAATTTTTCCACAGCCCGAGTCAAAAACCTCCATTTTTTTTTTTTTTTTCCCTTTATTTTTACTACATTCGCGGGAGACTGGGATGGCAAACGAGCTTCCCTCGCTCTCCACTGAGTCCATAGACTCTGCATCCACACTTTCAACATCCAGCTCCTCAGAACTGGATAATTGAAGTGATGGCGCCTCAGCCCGGGCAGGAAAAACCGCAACGCGGACTCCCGCAGCGAGAACTGAGGCACTGGATCTACCAGGTAAGGGCAGAGAAAGGGCGGGGCCCGTCTCAATCCCCGCTGATAGATCCATCTGCGATCCCCACGACGCAAGCCTTCGCTGTGCCTCGGCAGCAGCGGGACCCGAGCCGCGGGGAGCGCGCACCGAACCACTCTCCTCGAAGAGTGCCCGGCGGGAGCGAAGTGTCTTCATGGGCAGACACTCGCAGTGCACAGCCGGCCCCCTCGAGAGCCGACTGAGCATGCTGCACTCCCAAACAAACAACACACAGATCGTGTGTATCCCCACCCGTGATGAAGCGAGGGCAGGGATGAACACACTTTCTGCTGTTGTTTGCTCGCCATATCAATATATATAAATATACAATATTAGACAGACAGACAAAATTCATACATAGAGCGCTTGTGAAGACTCAGAAGCTGTTGCGCTTGTGTTTCGGGGATGCTTTATAGTTTCCTGGTCGATACGTCACCCCGCCTATGACGTTCCGTCTCGCCATTGGACAGATTTCATACGTGCTTCATGACTCGTCACGCAGAGGCGTTCCCACGGCGTTTACACGCAGCTCGAAGTTCCCTGAATGGGAACAAACGGTTCAAGGTCCAAGAGACAGTTTCAGTGCAAACTGCAAACTGTTCAAAGGGCTTTAAACGATTCCAGATGATGAATAAGGGTCTTATCAAGTGAAGTGATTGCTCATTTATAGTATAACAAAGTTTAAGTTTTATAAGCTCAAATGGTGGCCTTGCTCTGTTCTGTGATGCGCGTTCTTGACTCTCCTGTTCAAACTCGTTTATCAAAATGAACGAATCTTTTTTCATGTGATTTGGTTCATTCAACGAACGAAATGAACGAATTGACTCGGAAAAAGATTTGTTCATTTCGATAAACGTTCGAACAGGAGAGTCACGAACGTGCATCACAGAACAGAGCAAAGCGACCATTTGAGCTTATAAAACTTAAACTTTGTTATTTTTTTGCCAATTTGATTAATATCAACAAACAGAAAAAATAGTATTTACGACTACTTACCAACATCTGGCACATGTGAATTGATGTCAAATATGTGCGATGTGTTCGGAATGAGAATTCTTCAGCGTGATTTCCTGATAAAATTTCCATCTGTTATTGACGCCACAGGTTTCCCATTGAAAGCAACGGAGTTCCAAATTCGTCATAGAGGGACGCACAGGGGCGTCTTTGACGTCTTCATTGTGACGGCAGGGGCGCTTGACCATGCTTTAGTTTTTGATGCCTGGGGAGTGAGAATGGGTTGGTATATGGGTTTAAAAAAATCTATAATTAAAATGTTCTAAAGGATACAAAAATCTATATTAACTAATGATGTAAACTATGGGTTGCCGTTAATTACAAATTAGTTAGGGCAGGGGTGTCAAACTTTTCAAACAGTTCCTGGAGGGCCACAACCCTGCATAGTTTAGCTTCAACCCAAACATACCTGATCAGCTAATCAAGTCCTTCAGGCTTATTTGAAAACTGCAAGTCTGTGTGTGTTGAAGCAGGGTTGGAACTAAACTCTGTAGGGCCATGGCCCTCCAGGAACTGAATTTGACACCTGTGAGTTAGGGTGACCATATTTTGATTTTGTCCAAAAACCAGGACACTCGGCCTCGACACTCAGCAAACAGATACTCTAATGATACTCGAAGTTTACTCAAAGATGCCTTATTAATTTCAATACATTTAAAGTAAGCTATGCCTCCTCTGTATAGATAGAACATTGTTATACAAGATACAAATTCAGACACATCCAAACACATCCGCAACTAATAAAGAGTCTATATGATTAATAGATTAAGTAATAAATGAATTTCTATTAATTAAACGTGTCATTAATTTCTTAATAACATTTTTTTTAACTAATAGTGTTAATGAATGTGTTATTTATAACACAGTCTCATCCCAAAAAGTCATATAACTGACGTTTTGGGACGTATTTTGACCATACGTCAATATCCGCCTTTTTAGGGCCCCCTTAAACGTCGGTAGATGGCGATCCCGGGCCGTCATACAACTGACGCTTTACCTTTAACGTCAGTTAGGTGACGGGTTAGGTTTAGGGTTAAGTTTAGGTATGGGGTAGAGTTAGGATCCCATAACCTCATCTACCGACGTTTAAGGGGGCCCTAAAAAGGCGAATATTGACGTATGGTCAAAAGACGTCCCAAAACGTCAGTTATATGACGATTTGGGATGAGACCGGGTTGTTATTTACCACAATGTGCCTCAACAAGTAAAATCATAACATAATGATACCTTTGCAAATCAGTAGCTAATAATTAATTAAAGCAGACAACTGGAAGTGAAGTGCACAGCATTGCTAAATTGTGGTAATAAACATCAATTTACACTATTAGTTAATAAAATATGTTATTAAGGAATTAATACACAATAACACATTAAATTACTAGCAATTCATGCACTCCTTGACTCTTTATTAGTTCTTGATGCAGTAATAATTAATTAATGGTTTACTTCTCTATGAGTCATACATTAACCGACATTATCTGTAAATAAGTTAAATATGAATTAATGCTTATTAGTGCACACGTGTTGTAAACTGTTACCGAAAAATAAATATATAAATAATAAATAACTAAAAGAAATACCTCCAAATTGAACAAAAATAGCTCTCACAAACTCACAAAAATGAACTAACAAAATATATTTATATCTTTAGTGTTCTTCCTCTTTATTCTGTTTTTCTTCCTCGTCCTCCTTGTTTGCTCAACTATATTTTGCTGTAGAGCTGATCTTTCCCAGCAGTTTTTTGAAAACCAGGACATTTTCATCACTTTATAAAAAACAATGTCCTGGGAAAACAGGATTTTTGGTCACCCTACATTATAATGTTAAAGATCACAATTAACAACAGAGCCCAAATTATTATTCAGTAGCTATTTATTTTTAGATATAATAAGGAAAACTCAAAAATTAAACAAACATGGACTTACAGAAGCCTGTAAGCTTTAAACTCGTTCTCACTTACTGTAAGAGATTCCCGCTGCAAGTTCGGAATTGTCACAGAGTCAACCACACCGTCTTAGCAACAATTGATTGGATCTTAGCCAGAAAGAGTGGTGGCGGGCCAACACAAATCAACCAATGCCAAAGAGATGAAGCAACAATGTTTATAATAATAAGGTTTCAACCCCTATAAGGCAATATTTGCTTAATCCACTTCTGTTTATCCAATCAGCCCTTTATTTTCTCACCATACCTTCCCAATTTATTGATTAAAATGACTCCTCTCATAAATAAACTCCTAAATATTTTGAGCCATCATTTTTCCATGTCAGACCAATTGGGAGTTTGGGGTCACTGTTATCAACTCTCCCACTAAAACAGCTTCACTTTTTAACTAATTCAATTTTGCAGTTGTATCATTTCAAAATCTTCCATTAAAATGTTCACATCATTTTACAATTGCAAATAACGTCATCAGCATAAGCTGTAAGACTGGAAAAACTGGAAGAGAAGGCAACTCTCAGTGAAAACAAAGGAAATTAACATTTGAGACACAAGTCTCACCCTTAGAATCATCCTAATTTACACCTCTTTCCCTCTTCCCCATTCCTTCTATTTCATGCTGAGATCAACAAAATTCACCCAAAAATATTTATGGTTTAATGGGAATAATTAACATACAGTATTATACATGCTTTTTGTTATTTGAAATGTCATTTCCAAAGAAGTAAACCAAAAGGTAATAAAGTTCGGTAACACTTTAGAATACGGTTCCTTTGTTGATGAATAACTACACAAGAACCAATAAGTAACACAATATTAACAATCTAGTAAATATTGTTAACAAACAAGAAACTCTGATTAATGAACTAGTAAGTACTGCAATAGTGCACAGATGAAAGTGGTAGTTCACTATTAAAGGTTCTCTAAGCGATGTGGGGCCAAAACATTTTTTGTCACATACATCAAACGTCTCCTCACTATCGGCTAGCTGCCTGTCCCCTAAACACACTGTAAAAAAACGCGGTCTCTGTAGACACCACAGGCTCCACAAACGGCAACAAAAGCAATCATATCTCACCCGGACCACGAAACCTAACAAACAGTGTTCCAGCCAATCACTGGCAAGAAGTATTTGAGGGTGGGTCTGGGGGGTTAGTGCGCGTGCACATGAAGGGGGTGTGTGTGTGAAGGAGAGCGAAGCATCAGAGGGAAGTTTGAAAAATGGCCGACACACGACCAAAGAGACGTCGTTCTGAAGAACAAATTAAAAAGAAGAAGGAGTCGGATAAAGAACGTGCGAAGTTCCGAATTTACATCGGTAGCAAAGCTTTTGAACGATGGCGAGAACTCCGGCGGCAAAAGAGCTTCCAGTCCGACATTCAGGTTGCTCTGTTTTTGCTGGACAGGTGGGTAACGTTAAATTGTTTTTTTTCTTCTAAATTGACGCTTATGTTCGCCAAACCCACACAAGGATAAAATTAGCTAGAACTATGCACTTTCACAATTATTTCAGGAAGCACGGAAGGGAGGGGGAGGAGATGAGATGCGGAGGAGGGAGGGTCTAGCTAGCCTCCGATTTGTTTGAAAATATTCCGAACGTCAACACCCAGGATCGCTTAGAGAACCTTTAACTAATCAATAACTACTATTTTTTAATGCTTCCCAGAGAACTACTGAAAAAGTTTATTAACAATCTAGTAACTATATTAACTAAAAAGAAACTCTGATTAACAAACGAGTAAGTAATAGTGCACAGATGAAAGTGGTACTTCACTATTAACTAATTCTTCCTTAATTGTGAGGCAATACCAACAGTTTCTGAGAAGCCAGTGAAGAGTCTTGGGACATGGTACGATGGGGATCTAAAGGACACAGTTAGAGTGGGAGAAGTTAGACAACAAGAAGTGTGCTCTAGGCATACTAAAACTCTGGTGCTTTCAGTTTGGTCTACTGCCAAGGTTGCTGTGGCCACTGACTGTGTACAAGGTTTCTTTGACAACAGTGGACAGGGCCGTACTGGGACTGAAATTCAGCCCGGGACTTTAAGATGGAGAGGCCTTTTACGCGAGTATCCTTGGTGCACGAGCAGAAGGATTTTTTGCAGTTATTTTAATTCTAATAGTGTTTTTATGGTATAAAGAGAATCAGATTATGCTGAAAACCTTCAAGAAACTTTAGGATGACACCTGCCTCCTTAGGTTGATTAAGCAAGTCACCACTGCACTGAACACAACCAGGTCAGCAAAACCTAATCTCGAACACATAAGTCACAGTATACTGCTAACTACCAGCATGTCATGTGCACAGTCAGTTGGAGTGATAAAATAGTTACAAATAATCATATACTCAAAAACTACAATGCAGTCCCATAAAATAGAGATTTTTGTGTGTGTGTGTGTGTGTGTGTGTGTGTGTGTGTGTGTGTGTGTGTGTGTGTGTGTGTGTGTGTGTGTGTGTGTGTGTGTGTGTGTGTGTGTGTGTGTGTGTGTGTGTGTGTGTGTGTCCTTACTTTCTCAGCTTGGCCCCCTGGCTTAGCTTCCCCTGTGATGGACCCTGCCTCTGCTTACTGATGTGCAGCTCCATATGCAGGAGAAGAACTTCAGTTATAAATATGACTAAGAATAAAACATTTTCTAATTCAATCTGTGCTTCAGTCAGGTTATTATCTAGTATGTGGAATTATTGGCATTTTAACCTATATGTAAATATCTGATTGATTTATTTTCCTAATATGATTGCCTACCCAGCCCTGCACACTGCCCCTCTACCTGTCACTGTTTTTATACTGGTTCCATTCTTCTCCTCCTGCTCTTCTTTCTCTTGCTGCTCTCCTTCCTCCTGCTCCTCCTCCTTCTCTCCCTCATCATCAATATGACTGCAGGGGTCATCCTCAACCTGTCCCTCTCCATCACTGACCTTAACAGCTAATATACATACAGAGATTACTTGCTTAGAAGGATGTTGTCTGTGTGTGATGACACAGTGCAAACTGCTCTTTATAATATATAATATATCTCTAAACATGTGAGGGATACATGGCTATAACATGATAACAGCACATTTTTATTACATGGCTAATAAATCAATAATTTGACACAATTATACATACAGCTAAAATATGTATGTACAATACAGCTAATATACATACAGAGATTACTTGCTTATAGAAGGATGTTGTCTGTGTGATGGCACACTGCAAACTGCTGTTTATATATATATATATATATATATATATATATATATAAAATGTAAGGGACACATGGCTATAACATGATAACAGGACATTTTTATTTCATGGCTATCTACCAAATAAATCAATAATTTGACACACAATATTGATTTAAAAATGTGTTAACTGTTTTAAAAACTATTGTATTGCTTCCGCTAAAGAAAATAGTTCTGTCTATACTGTTAGAATCCTGCGTGTCCATGGCAACGCGCGCAACCTGTTATCAAGCAATAACAGACCGCATTCGTGGCACGAAACTAATACAATCGTTTTTATAGCAAATACAACCGCCTCGCTCTACATTATCCCTTATATAATATATATGCCTATATTTAAAAGCAAATATGAATAATTTCAGTGTATAAACGCATCACTAATTGTGCACCTGTCCTGCTGCTGGGTCCTCCTTCCTCATCTGTAACGTTACCTTCTGCCACAGCACCCTTTTCCAATATGTCTGCAGGGGTCAGTTAACTGCAGGGGTCAGAAAAGGTCTGTTAATTTGGCGCATTTAGCTGCCTCTCATGCCAACGTTTTTTTCTTTTTCATTCTTATTTTTTCGGCCCCACCCATTTCTTTCTCTTCTTTCCTTCCTTCTTTTCAGCATTTTTAAATGTCCGTCTCTGTTGCAACTTGCATTCATACAAATCTCCAAACTCCTGTTTTCGGCGCCTTAAGTTTGAGCCAATCGGATGTCAGGAAAAACGAGGATCAGTCCAAGTTAGGAGGGGCCGCTCGTATCCCCCCTCAAGATTGAAGGTATTGCTTTGGCCTAGTCTGAAACACACACACACACACACAGTTCCGCTGCAGCTGAGCGGCCGCCGCGCCGGTCGTTTATCATAAAACGTATCATCCAAAAAAATATAGCTATATATCATTGACCACCGGCCGGTTCGGCCCGAAATGGACTGGCCATTCGGGATTGTTCCCGGTATTCCCGATTGCCAATCCGCCCCTGACATTGGATAAGGAAGCGAGGAAGCATTAATAAGTTCATACATCAGGAAATGGTTGGCCTCTGCCTCAGCAGAGTGGGACTTTATAGTAAAGGAATATTGCAGCTTTAAGTCTCTACTTTAACCGAGGAGTTTAAGTGTTCCAAGGTCAGACTGGAAATGTAGAGTCATGTGACAAATGTATAAGGGAGGCAGCCCCTGTGTTAAAAACTGGTAGAAAGTGGTCAGCAAAGAAATCTGTTGTAGAGGCAAAGGCTGCCCTTCAAATTGGGGATATCGTGTGACAGGTACAGCAGGTAAGAGGGGGTTTTGGGCTCAGTTTAGCTCCTCCTAAATGGCACAAGGAAGGCCCAGCTCAAAGGAGGAAGCAGGTAGTCAACGAGGTGCGAAAGCAGGAGGAGAGGATGAGGTGTATAAAGGCCATTTCCCAGGCCAAGCAGGGAGAGTGGATGAGATGGGAGAGTGTGGAACAACGCAAGTTGGGCTGGCAAGACCTTTGGTCAATGGAAGAGAGTAGGATCAGTTTCCTTATTAGGTCAACATATGATGTTCTCCTATCACCGCAGAACCTAAACCTCTGCACTGTAAACCCTAATGTTGTCTTTACTTAAACAATCAAGTGTACTTGACTAAACATTACTTGAAATTGTGCATTTTGGCCGGGTCACTCAAAAATATAAGTTCAAATAACTAATTTACCTTCAAAATACAAAAACTTAAGATTCCAAGTGCAGTGAACTCAAAATAATGATTAAAACTTACAAAAGGTCATTTTCACAAATTTCTTAACTGTGAAATGAAGGATACATTCATACATGCTTTCTTCAAGTGCAAGGTGTCATTCTTATTTTACCAGAAAACAAATGGCTTTCATTTTACAATTATTGATCATAATGTAAATAAACGTTTATTTAAAAAAAAAAATCCTGATACTTTAAACTTCATAAATAAACTTTAATATCTGTATTCAAGTGTTTTTGTAATACTGTGGGTTGCAGTTTTCACTCAGTAGCCTTTTTTATGCAGTAAACAACATGTACAGAACAATAAAACAAACAAAATACAAGCTCATACATTTCACGTGCACATATATGCCACGTGACAAAATGCATGAAAGAGTTCCTCACATCAGCCACCAACCATGTATCAATGAAAAAATAATATACAAACTTACAGAAATACAGCGACGACACATTATGTTTAACGTTAAATCAAATTCATTTCAAATCGGTTTAATTAAAATGTCTCTCTCTGATCTTCCTCTGATGCGATTGGCCACGCAAGGAGTTCTGCCTGGCAACAAGAAAACTAATGCACTAATTGGTGGATTTCAAAATTGGTGATTTTCGCATCGTCTGTTGCTGCTGCTGACACAAGTTCAAATCTCAAGACGGGAGGTTTTCTTTGTGTAACATTCTCGGTAAGTAGAATTATTAATATATAAAGTTATTTTGTATGACTTTTTAACTCTGAATTATGTTTATTTAAATCCTTGCACGGTTAAAAGAGAACGCAGCCAACGTTAATTACAATATTTCCTGGTCAAACTTTTCCAACATAACGTTTTATCGATGGTTTTGTGATGACATGATAACTGCGATATCAAACGATTCTTTAATTTATTAGTTCAATTGTGTAATCATGTATTTCTCTGCAAAAGATCATAGTTAACTAACGTTAAAGGGTAACTAAACACCAAAACAACTTTTTTTAGTTAATGATCTGTAAGAATGGAGCTTCATAAATGCTGTTCATTGATTCGAGTACATTTTTTGACAATTGAGTATAAAGTGTTTTGATTTTCAAATATATGGTGTAAAAACGTCTGAGTGCTGCCCTCTTCAGGTTAAACGGAAAGCTCCTGCAGTAGGGGTACTTGCTGACGTAGCGAACTCTCAGACGCACTCTGTCACACCCTTGGTGCGAGCTCACCACGCCCTTGGCAGCCCCTGGTATAAAAGCATCTGGTTCCGTCAAAACTACTGTAGGAGTCAGGAGTTGGATTTATGAATATTGAAAACGATCAGGATACTATAGCATATAATAGCATCTAGTTAGCATAGCATTTATATAGTTATTTAGATTATTTTTGAAAACGACCAGGATAGAGTATTGTTGCATCTATTTAGCATAGCATTATATAGATAATTTAGATTATTTTGTGTAGCTAGTAGCATAGTACAGTTAGGATAGCTTCAAGTTAGCATAGATTTATCAGTGTTTAGTACAGTGATCAGGATAGTAACGGAATAGAGGTGGACATGGGCTTCTCCACACGCAGTGCCAAACACTGCTCGTCCTGCATGGACTCCTCCACCGCAGCGGCGTCTTGATGTGAGTGATCATGGATATTTTAATCACAATTTATGGTTAGGATAAAGTTAATCCTCTAGGGTCGACAAACGAGCCGGTGCATTTTGCTGGATTTTTTCATATAGCGGCATAATATCAATAGCGTGCGCTATTGAGATCAACTCGACGACATAAGTCATCAGATGCCGGTCGCGATGCGGGAGTTAAGACCGCAGTTTGAGCCAGCAGCTCGAATGGATTTGGCCCTGTGTATACATACAATTCACCCTCATCCACTTCAGGTGAAGGTGAAGGTGAGGGAGAAAAGTCCTCGACTTCAAATGGCCGCTCTGTTGCAAAGGCAGCTATTGAGTCACTCCAGACTAGTCTCGCTCTATTTTAGAGTCTGACAGCAGCTGTCACTCACGGCGGGTCTCAGGTGCACGCCCCCTAGCCCCGCTGGGGTCTGCCCATTTTTTCAGCATTTTTCAAATATTGCTAGTGGGTGGAGTCAGGCTCTGACCAGGGGTTTAGTTACCCTTTAACTTAGCCTAACGTTACTTCAGACCAGTCAACTTAGTGATGTTTTTTTTTTCTTTTTTCTGGTCAAACTTTGACAACCTCGACATCAATTAACGGTATTTTCTTCATGACTTTGTGATAGTATGATTATTGAAATGTCAACAGCTTATTTCTTATTTTACTAGCGAGATAAGTTAGCTAAGTTACACATTTGATGATCTTTTTCCGTGCAAGAAAGAACATGGCTGCTACTGCACAGACCATGTGGGTTATTTTTCCCATAGATTTTTTCCGGGCAAACTTTGTCAGTTACCCGTAACTTTAACGTTAATTGCAAATATTTTCATCATGATACATTTCTGATTGACTGAGATAAGTTTTAAGAACATTGTTACTATAGCTAGGACGAATTAGTGATGTTTCGTCACGCTTGTCACCAACGATTTAATCATATGGAAAATACTATAGTCAATGCAAACTAGCAACTTTTGGCTACAAACAAAACCATGCACAAAACTGTTTGAGCATGAGTACTTGATAATTTTCATTTTTGAGTGGACTAAGTTATTCCTTTAATGTGTTAAAAATATTTCTTAGCCTCTAAGTTACATTTGTTTCCTAATTAAGCAATAAAGCATTTCTATGTGCACACTAATGTGATTATGTGATCTGTCTTTATCTCCCCTCAGATCAAGTTCAACAGAAAAAAACCTAAAACAGGATTTCTACTTCTACAGAACATACAGTTCATGGACCTTTTTACAGCCAAAAGGGGGACTCCTGGTCAGTACTTGGCTAACGTTCAAATAAAGGTTAGTAATGGTTAATAATAAATAAAGGTTTTGTCTTATTTAAAATAACTAACAGGATAACTTTTACTCACCCTCAAGGTGTTCTAAACCTGTATACATGTATTTGTTAAAGCTGAACACAAAGGAAGATATTTTGAAGAATGTTTGTAATTGAACAGATTTGGGTACAATTAATGTTCGTAGTATTTTTTTTTTTTCTTTTTTTTTTAAGCATGTAAAAGTCAATGTTGGCCCAAAACTGCTTGGTTACAAACATTCTTCAAAATGTATTCTTCCTTTGTATTTAGCTGAGCAAAGAAATGTACAGGTTTGGATTGGAATAACTTGAGGGTGACTAAATGATGACAGAAATTTCATTTTGGGGGAACGATCCCTTTAAAAGCATTTAATTTTGTCAGCATTTAATCGTATAAAAATTCTTCAAATATATTGATTAGTTGTTGGCATTAATGGAATTTTGTGTTTTCCTTTAAAATCATCCCAGCCAACGGAGGTCCGAACCCTTGGGATTCGATGACAACCTATCATGCTTGGAGATGATGGTGACTCTGGGATTAAGGTTAGTGTTATGTGTTCTTAATAGATCTAGTGCACGTTCTGAGAAACATGAATTCATAAACATTTGATTCCTGATCGTAATATTCTATTTATGTCTGTTTTTTCACTAGGTGTCTGATCATCGCAACTCCATCCTTAATGTGCCAGTGGGCATCTTATTTGAGGACACTGAACTTCAGCCCCCCAATTCCTTGTATTTAACTTCTACGATTGGAATAATACTTGAAGGACAAGTGGTGATTGAAAAAACGCAGGACCTCCCACAGGCTATGTGTCTCCTCTTCGGTCTGATCTACGCTGTCTGATCTACGTGTGCTAATGTCAATGGGACAGTATTCTCTCAAGCCTAAATTGCAGTCTCTGGCAAACCAGCTTTTTGTTTAAAAAACGTCACTGTGAGACTTTAACACCACTCTGAGAAATGTTCTACAAATGATTTGCAGAAGATACAGTACTGTAATATTGTGCAAATATTTGGTCAAAGACACTGACTATGGTCACTATGCTTTACTTAGTTTGCTGTGATTTCATAAAGCTTAAACAAGTAAAATGTAAAAACAATGTACATTACGTGTACATGTTCAGTACATTTACAAAAATTTGAGACTTAAATGTAATGTGTAAGTGATCAGAGTTGTACAATTGATAGTGCACTACTTAATGTTGGATACTGTTGCCACATTTAGAGTTATGTACAGGGTGTGACTCATTTCCATTTGAAATTTTGGTCAATAAAGACTCAAAGGATCAATATGTTGTTCATTGTTTTATGTAAGTGCAGTGTGCACACAGCTTACAGTCAAAAATATGAGCTTTAAAATTTTGAAATAAAATTACAGTTAAATTTTCATGTTGAGTTTACTTAAATATACAAGTACAATTGATATTAACACTAAGTTAAGTGAACTTTATTGTTTAAGTACATTAAATAATCGTCAAGTTTGGTGAACTAAACAATTTAAGTAAAGTCTACATAACTACCAAGTTAAGTAAACTTAACTATGCAAGTTTTGGGAGTTCTCATTACTCAATTAAATTGAGGGAACGAGTTTACTCAAATCAATTGAGTTAAATCAACTTATTAGGGTTTTCAGTGTGGGTAGGAGAGGATCCCTCTTGTCCTTTGTGTTCATCACCTGCCACATTAAGGCACATTTTGACAGGATGAGGTGGCTCTTAGCCAAGGTCGGTTTACTTGGCGCCATGACCAATTACTGCGATGTTTGGCTTTAGCATTGGAAGGCAAGCGTAGTATGACCAATAAGTTGCCGCCTGCAAAACATTACACGCAGAAGTCAATATTCCTCGCGCAGGCGAGCAACCACCAAGAAAAAGTGTTAATAGTCTAGATGGGATGTACCCAAAAAGTGAAAGTGAGGAGCATTTATGGGTACAAGTTGGGAACCGGCCTACCTTACATATTTCAAGGGTGCTGAGTCCAAAAAAAATGGTACCCAAGTGAAATTTTGAGTTTTTTACCTTCTAATTTGCATATCAAAATGGCCTCCAAATTGCCTATCTTGCACAGTCATTGGACCATTTTCCCCTATTTTTTGTAAGTAGGCAATCAAGATGAGGAAATTAAGTTTCTATATCAATAGTCAAGGGTCAGAGCAAAGACATATTGAAGGCTCACTGCCTTTTTATATATATATATTTGCAAAATACCAACTTTTAAGGCGAAACACTTGGTGAATAGGGTAAAATTTTTTAAATAATAGATATCGCATGAAATGTCCTCAGTTGATTACTTTTGCAAGTATATAAGAAAATGTATTATAAGTTTTTGAAATTTGTATATTTAATTATGCAAATTAGGCATTATCTCATTAAATATGCTCAATTTTGCATATATTTTTGGTAGATAGATCTGAACATGTGATAAAGCCAGGTGCAAAATATTTTTTTTTTATTTTGTTTACACACAAGATGAAAAAAGAGTGCAGAGGTATTTCAGGATATATGATTTAAAGGGGGGGGGGGGGGTTGACTGCGATTTCACTTTATTCATTTTAAATAGTGTGTAATGTTGCTGTTGGTGCATGAACAGTATCTGGAAAGTTGCAGCGCTGAAAGTTTAGTGTAAGCAGAGATATCGTCTTTTAAAAATCAGGAAGTATAATGCCTACAAAAATGACTTGATTGGGACTACAGGGTTTTAGACGTCACTAACACACATTTGCATCAAACCCTCCCTCCGGAATATGCAAAAAAGGGAATGCGCATATTTCTGCGCCACGTCGAGCGTGTTATGTTCACTCAGCTGTTAGGTCTTCTGTGGTCGAGCTTCCCATGGACGCTGTACTTCGTCAACAATGGATACAATTTATGTGTGATTATGTTCCTGAAAATGACAATCGTAATCTAGCTCTCTGGCTTTATAGCCACTAGGCTATTAGTTATGCTATTTTGTGTCTACGACAAACGCGTACAGACATTATGGACCTGAATTTTGTAAATACTAATGTTGTAAATGTATTTTTCATGTATATATTTTATGACGTTTTTTTTTTTTATTTGATCAAGAACGTAAACTTGCCAACGCTGTTTGAGTATAACATTAGTAGCCAGTCAGTTGCTATTGTTGCAAGTCAGATGCTATTGTGTAAAACAAACGTGTATAAAACATAGACAGTATAAGGTATAAAATTAAAAAACGTAGCAAATTATCATTCAGAAACGTTTAGTAAGAGCTGTGTGGGGTGAGGTTCTGTTTGACTCTCTTCATCGCGGCTTTCTCGGCCTGATCCTACCTCAAACTGATATTGCAGTTCGACACATATTTACATCTGGACCGTCACCGGAGCTCATGACATGCACGTTTCGCCCGTAAAGGTCGTTAACCTTCTGGACAACTTGAGCGACAGTTTAGCCAATCACCACACACCAGCCAAGACTAACCAATCTGAGCCCACTGCCTGTTTCTGAGGGAGTGGTTTCATAGACTCAGGAAGTCGACCGGTCGTTCGAGGACAGAGGAGAGTGTGGCTGACAATAAAGGTGAAAGGGTTTATGAAAAATAAGAATTTTAAAAAAAAAGAAAAACCACAAATACATGTTATATTGCACCCCATAAACACAATCATGCAAAGAAAAAAAGCAGTCAACCCCCCCCTTTAATTACCTAGAAAATCTAAATATACTGTCCATACCCTTAAAGGGATAGTTCAGTTTGAAATTAATTTTTGATATGTTTTAGCTTAACTCATCAGTCATAAACTGGAGGTTAAGGGGGTCCACCCTGGGTTCACCTCAAAGAGCATGTACAAAGAAGTCAAAATTAAGTACACATTGATGGCCTAAGACACGAAACGAGCTGTTTGTGTGAGAAAACGAACAGTATTTATATCGTTTTTTACCTTGTGTAACACAGCCATGTCAAACAGATCTGATGGCACGGGCGCTTCGGTCTGCGCATGGGCCGGAAGTGCTCGCTTGCGCTTACGTCACTCTTTGTTTATACAGAGATTTCGGAAGTTTTACCTTTCACTAAACATATTTAGATATACAGGAAATCACAATGGAAGACGATATATCTATATCGATATATATTTATATCTAAATATGTTTAGTAAAAGGTAAAACTTCCAAAATCTCCATGTAAATATCGAGTGACTTACACACACAAGCGATTACTTCTGGCGGAATGTTGAACATGATTCAGTTCGGTTCAGTTGGACATTGCACAACTGATTCAGATCACTTGGACGTGACTGTGATAACACGAGGTAAAAACAGTATAAATACTGTTCGTTTTCTCACACAAACCGCTCGTTACGTGTCTTAGGCCATCAATGTGTACTTACATTACGAGTCATTAAATCATGTTTAATTTTGAATTCTATGTGCATGCTCTTTGACGTGAACCCCCATACCTGCATTATATGACTGACAGACAAGAACGGTTTGACCGAAAAATGTCAAAATTGATAAAACTGTGGAAACAAAGACACGAACATCTTGGATGATCTTGAGGTAAGCTAAAACATATAAAAAAATAATAATTTCAAAGTGAAATATCCCTTTAAAAAAATCGATTTTCGCCATTTTTTTATTAAAATGTCACATAAATCAGGCCAGTAATGATTTATTTAACAAATCCCTCTGAAAATATCTTCAGATTATTGCTAAGTGTATAACTGGAAAGGTCGGTGTACATAGGTGCTACATAGGCTGAGATATATGTACTGGAGAATGACAAAAAACTAATTTTGAGAAAAAGGCATTTAAAGATTTAAGTAGGGAATTTAATACATATCTATTGGGGAAAAAAAAAAACTTGTTGGAGGGGTTTGAGTACCCGAACGACCCTAGGAGCTATGTTGTCCGGGGCTATATGCCCCTGGTAGGGTCTCCCAAGGCAAACAGGTCCTAGGCGACGGGTCAGAGCGGTTCCAAAAACCTTATGAGTTAAGAAAAAAACAAGGACCGTGATGTTGCACGTTATGGCGCAGCCGGGGCCCCAATGGCTCAACCTGAAGGAGCGACGTGGGGCCGCCTTTCGGTAGGCCAACACAGTCTCATCCCAAAAAGTCATATAACTGAGGTCTTGGGACGTCTTTTGTCCATACGTCAATATCCGCCTTTTTAGGGCCCCCTTAAACGTCGGTAGATGGCGATCCCGGGCCGTCACACAACTGACGCTTTACCTTTAACGTCAGTTAGGTGACGGGTTAGGTTTAGGGGTAGGTTTAGGTCTGGGGTAGAGTTAGGATCCCATTACCTCATCTACCGACGTTTAAGGGGGCCCTAAAAAGGCGAATATTGACGTATGGTCAAAAGACGTCCCAAAACGTCAGTTATATGACATCTTGGGATGAGACTGCGCTGCGTAGGCACACCGCCTGCAGGAGGAACCGTAAGGGGCCAGTGCTGAGAAGATCGGGCGGCAGTCGAAGGCGGGGGCCTCGACAACCCGATCCCTGGACACGGAAACTAGCTCTAGGGACGTGGAACGTCACCTTGCTGGTGGGGAAGGAGCCTGAGATTGTGTGTGAGATTGAGAGGTTCCAACTAGAGATAATCGGGATCACCTCTACGCATGGCTTGGGCTCTGAAACCACATTCCTTGAGAAAGGATGGACTCTTCACCACTCTGGAGTTGCCCATGGTGAGAGGCGATGGGCAGGTATGGGTTGTTGGAGCTCTCTGCTGGTAGAGAATCGTAAGATAGCTGTCCCAGAGTCACCCCCCTCCATCCCCCACTATAAACGAAGCACCTGAAGAGAATAATTTTAACTTTTCTGTACTTATAAATACTTCAAATATACAACAAAATGCATTTAAAGGCTAAAAAAGTGGATTTAGCATGATTATGTCCCCTTTAAGTAATTAATTTGCATTTTATTGCATGACATAAGTATTTGATACATCAGAAAATCAGACCTTGATATTTGGTACAGAAACCTTTGTTTCGTTTCCTGTAGTTTTTGACCAGCAAGGATTTTGGCCCACTCCTCCATACAAACCTTCTCCAGATCCTTCAGGTTTCAGGGCTGTCGCTGGGTAAGACGGACTTTCAGCTCCCTCCAAAGATTTTCTATTGGGTTCAGGTCTGGAGACTGGCTTAGCAGCTCCAGGACCTTGAGATGCTTCTTACGGAGCCACCCCTTAGTTGCCCTGGCTGTGTGTTTTGGGTCATTGTCATGCTGGAAGACACAGCCACGAACCATCTTCAATGCTCTTACTGAGGGTAGGAGGTTGTTGGCCAAGATCTCACGATACATGGCCCCATCCATCCCCTCCTCAATACGGTGCAGTCGTCCTGTGGCCTTTGCAGAAAAGCATCCCCAAAGAATGATGTTTCCCCCTCCATGCTTCACAGCTAGGCTGGTGTTCTTGGGGTTGTACTCACCCTTCTTCTTTCTCCAAACACTCCAAAATCTCTATTTTTGTCTCAGACAACATGACCTTCTCCCATTCCTCCTCTGGATCATCCAGATGGTCATTGGTAAACTTCAGACGGGCCAGGGCATGCGCTGGGTTGAGCAGGGGGAGCCTGCATACAGTGCAGGATTTTAATCCTTGACAGCGTGGAGTGTTGCTAATGGTTTTCTTCGAGACTGTGGTCCCAGCTCTCTTCAGGTCATTGACCATTTATCACCTTCCTCATGATCATTGAAGCCCCATGAGGTGAGATCTTGCATGGAGCCCCAGACCGGGGGAGATTGACAGTCGTCTTGCACTTATTCCATTTTGTAATGATTGCGCCAACTGTTGTTGCCTTCTAACCAAGCTGCTTGCCTATTTTCCAGTAGCCCATCCTTGCCTTGTGTATGTGTACAATTTTATCTGATGATGGCTCTTTGGTCTTGGCCATTGTGGAGAGTTTGGAGTCTGTTTGACAGAGTGTGTGGACAGGTTTCTTTTATACAGGTAGTGGGTTCAAACAGGTGCAGTTAATACAGGTAATGAGTGGAGAACAGGAGGGCTTCTTAAAGAGAAACTAACAGGTCTGTGAGAGCTGGAATTCTTACTGGTTGGTAGGTGATCAAATGCTTATGTCATGCAATAAAATGCAAATTAATTACTTAAAAATCATACAATGTAATTTTATGGATTTTTGTTTTGGATTCCGTCACTTGCAGTTGAAGAGTATGTATGATAAAAATCACATACTTCTAATAGTTTTATAAGTGGGAAAAGCTGCAAAATTGACAGTGTATTAAATACTTGTTCTCCCCATGTCATTGACTAGGATGATGAGATATGTGTTGGCATGGCGTGAGAACATCATAGCACAGATTTTATCCAAGTAGTCACGGTCCACGATCTTCAGGTGTGGGGGTGGCAACCTGCCAGATCAGCCCCATGTCCTCAAGGCTAATGTGGTCTCTTTGGTTTTTTCACTTACTGGGTCTACCTTGAAGAGCTCTAACAGCTTGCTCTTCACAGTTTTGATCATTGACCCATCTACATTGTAGAGCGAAAGGCACTCCTGAGTCACTCTCCTCTCAAGGGCTGACTCAAGTTGGATCATTCCTGATCCCTCTGCAAGGTCCACTGGTGCTGCCAGTCCCGATCTCTCCATATTTGCAATCTACATATGAGCACAAGATTGTGTACAGCATTTCTCCAGTGAAATTTTGCCTCTTATTTCTGTGGATGGTTGCAGTGAGAGGCTTGATCTTTGTGAACACTCGCTCTTGCTCTCTTTAGGTCATGCACTAACTCTGGTGAGGCGACCAGGCCAGACTGTAGCGACCTCAGTGTGGGTGAAGAAATGTCAAAGGGCTCAGCTTTAAAATCCTTCATGCATGCTTGGAGGTCCTGAACTACCTGCACATCCTTCTCCATCCTTGCTGGTTGGCATTCAACATGCTTCTTATGGCAGCGCTGGCACTTGAGACTCTGCTTTACAGTAGACTTCACCCTTGCAACATGTTTCTTGTTGTTGAGCAGTTGCTTCTCATTCTGTAGAAGCTGAATCCATCCTTGCTTTTGTTACAGTAAAGTAAAACAGTGGATTCAATAACAAGCAACAGGATGTTTATTAATGACAAGTCAGTTGAAGTGTAATGAGTGGTCAGGTTGGGCAAGTGTCTAGGAACAATCGTTCTTGGCAGCGCAGGCACGCCAATGAACAACCCAGTCTCCCATGGTGATAAATGGATAATTCCTCCGTGGAAAATTCAGAGTGATGGGAACTGGAACATAGAATCCAAAGTGCCACATGGGGAACTTGAGACAAGAAACACAGCGGGAAACATCCACAATGATCTGAGAAACACAAGACGAAAACTATGAGTATAAATAGGTGTTGCTGATAAGATCCATCTGGTGACAACGCCCACCTGTACACACAACAATACAAGGCAAGAAAGAGTCAGCGAATTCATGAAGCATGACAGCTTTAGCTTTGAGTTCAGATTCATAGTTGTTTCTGTCCAAAGGTTGAGTGGCTGAGTAAGGTAGTGAATGTTGAAGAATATTCTCAACTGAAAGCGAAGAGAGCATTGCCAAATAATCTGGCAACCACCTTCCATAATCATGGTTATTGTATGCCATCAGTCCAGGCAGCATGGTGTGTGTTCAGTAGGTATTCTGAACTATTTCTTGCATGACATGCATCAAGACATTGTACAAATGGGTCGGTCATGTCCAGTAACGAGACCCAAAAGTCCCCCCATGTCTAAAAACAACTCCAAGCTAAAGAATCTCCTTTTTTTTACCTCTTTATGTTACCTCTTTATCCACTACAGTAAAAGACCTGGGTGTTATACTAGACCGCAACTTGTCTTTCGAAGATCATATTTCATATGTTACAAGAACAGCCTTTTTCCACCTTAGAAACATTGCTAAGCTACGTAACATGCTATCTGTTTCTGATGCTGAAAAATTAGTTCACGCATTCATGACCTCGAGACTAGATTACTGTAATGCTTTATTAGCTGGTTGTCCTGCATCCTCAATAAACAAGCTACAGTTAGTACAAAATGCAGCTGCTAGAGTTCTTACTAGGTCTAGAAAATATGATCATATAACACCGATTTTATCATCTCTACACTGGTTACCTATTAAGTTCCGCATCAACTACAAAGTACTACTACTAACCTATAAAGCCCTAAATGGTTTAGCACCTATGTACTTAACGG